>NC_057813.1:602639528-602713436 GCF_018294505.1 Triticum aestivum
CCGGTGCCCATCCCAGACGCCGCCCCACCCCGTCACCGCCTCCACCTCGCCACGCCCCGTGGTCGTCGTCCACCCCCCACCAGCGCAAGGCCACAGTGTCCCCATCGTTGGATCGCCGCCGCCCAAAGCCCCCTGATCGGACCGCCTCCCCGACCTCCTCCACGCCAGCTCCTACGAGCCTCGCCAGTCCCCTACTCGGCAATGGCCGTGAGCGCCCCCTCTCTCCATCTCCCCTCTCTCTCCGTCGTCCCGAGCGCCACCGCCGCTCCCCGTCATTGTTCCGGCCAGCTCTGGCCTCCCCAGCGTCTCCTATTACCACCACTCGATGCGGCGGCGACCTAGCGATCAAAAAGGCCCACCCTCGACTCCATTCGTGCCCCTATCGCTGACTCCGTCCTCGTCCAACTCCCGCGACCACGGACCTCGACGCCGGTGTCGTTTCTGGCTGTCCCAGCCACTGCCGTTTCCATGGTTGGACGGGCGATGATGTCGGTGTTCGAACGCTACTGGCCACGCCCTTTTTGACGCCCCATAGCCCTTTCCCGATCCCCTCTCGTGCGCGCCGCCACGGAGTTGGCTCGCCAGAGCTCCCTCTAGTGTGGCGCTGACGTGGCCGGCCTAGACCCACCCCCAGGGTCACTTCCTGGTGGCCCCAAGGGCCCGGTCTGACCAGTTAACCAAGTCAACGCAGTTGACTGGGCAGCGCCCAGTCGCTGACATAAGGGGCCCGCACCACCTGCTAATTAATTAATTTGATTAAGTTAATTAGTTTAACCTAATTAGTCATTAACATGTGGGGCCCAACCACTAATTAACTCTGTTTAGCTAAATTAAACTGTTGCTAGCCCCACTATCTATGACAGGTGGGACCCAACTACCAGGTTTGACCTGAACAGCTGTGGTTGACCTGTTGACCTCATGTTGACATCATGCTGACGCAATAATTCATTTCTGTTAATTTAATTCATTCCAGAATATTATTAAAACGTTGAAAATTCATAGAAAATTAACCGCAGCTCAGATGAAAATGTTTTCTACATGAAAGTTACCCTGAACGATGAGACGAATCCGAATACGCAGTCCGTTTTTCTATCACACGTCCCTAGCATAGTAAACGTTGAACGTTTCCCCTCCGGTTCATCTGTCTGGCAGACGTCCGGAACCGGGAAAACTTTCCCGGATGTTGCCCCCTTCACCAGTATCACCTAGCACTACGTTAGAACACCTCTAGCCCCGCTTATTGTCTTGTTATGCATATGATTGCGTGCATTTACTGTTTCTTCCCCCTCTTCTCTCCGGTAGACCCCGGGACTGTTGTTGATGCCCCTGTGATCGACTACGTCAACGACGACCCTCCTTCATGTCTGAGCAACCAGGCAAGCCCCCCCCCTTTGATCATCCCGATATCGCCCATTCTATACTCTCATGCTTGCATTAGATTTTGCTACTGTTATTGTTTGCTCCTATTCTGATGCATAGCCTGATTTTGTACGTTCTTATTGTTACCTACCTGCTTATCCTAAACTGCTTAGTATAGGTTGGCTAGTGATCCATCAGTGACCCCCACCTTGTCCTTTTTACCCCTGCTTCATCATCGACGACTCAATCGACGTGATCGACGACCAGAGCCCGACACCTCACATCACATCACGCCCCTTTTGTTGCTCGACTCTGTGGAGCTACTATCAAGTGCCGAGGGTGATCCCTCATAACGCACTCCTGATGATAATTCTGTAGTGTAGCTATTCGGTCATGGTCATCGAGGGTGATTTCCTCTTTCACCATTCCCGATACGGCTCTATCGTTCAACACTTCAAGTGTGAACCTCGAGGGTGGTCCCTCTTACATTCACCTTGATGATTACATTGAGTAGAATCCACCGGGGGTGATTCCTCGGGTTTTCCCCTTGATGTCTGGACACACAATTAGCTTGACTTTACTTGAGACCTTTGTTGAAGTCGGGCGGGCCCGTTGAGCACCCGTGAGTTGATGTGAAAGTCGGGCGGGCCCGTCGAGCACCCGCGAGTTTTCCACATGGCACAGCCGGGCAGTCTGGGCCCTTGCCGTAAGTCCATGAGATGGGGCGATGGGGTCATGTTATCATGAGTCTCTGCTCGTTTCCGCGAGCCCCCAATGCACTAAGAGGTTTGGGTATTTGTTCTGAGTTGGCCTATGGCCTTTACGCACTAACCACCATGCGAGAATAGATATTGGCCTCGACGTTGCGGTATCAGCCGAAGCTTTGTCAAACGTCCAGTTCAGCATTGTGGCACGGTCGGATCGTGCTGGCCATCCGAGGCGGTGCTGGTATCCACCCTTCACACAACGACCCGGAGTGCTGCGAGCGATGGGCCCAGACCCCGGAGTGCTTAGGATGTAGACCGGCGGGGACCTCCCTGCTGAGCCTAGGTCGGGCTGTGACGTGTTGATCTTCCGAGGGCGGGCATTGACCCCAGAAAGGTGTGTCCGTCCAGTGTGATCGAGCGTGTTGGGTAACGTGGTGCACCCCTGCAGGGAAGATATATATTCGAATACCGTGTCCGCGGTAATGGACGTTCGGACTTATATCCTAATCTTATATAACTAGAAATGGTTACTTGAGATATGTGATGGATATGTGGCTCCGTGATTACTTTACCGCAGGGAGTCGGGGAAGGATCTCTGGGCGTTGATGTTACAACATGTTTGTTAAATATTATAAACTGCTATTCTTTACTCTTCTACATGCTGCAAGATGCTTGGAGCTGCTTGAAGATGCTAGTCTTTGATAGGCTAGGCCTTACCCCTCTATTCTGGCATTCTGCAGTTCAGTCCATAGATACAACCCTTCCATTTGATACCAATGCATGCTTAGTATAGATCTGATGCTTGCGAGTACTTTGGATGAGTACTCACGGTTGCTTTGCTACGCCTTTCCCCCCTTCTTTCTTATTTCCGGTTGATGCAACCAGATGGTAGAACCCTGAAGCCAGATGCCACCGCCGAATGATGCTACTATGTGAAGATCGCCGACGACCAGGAGTAATTAGGAGGTCCCAGGCAGGAGGCCTTGCCTCATCGATTGTTGTTGCTTTAGTTCTAGCCTTCTTAAGGCATCCTTGTTTATACTTATGTCTGTACTCAGATATTGTTGCTTCCGCTGACTCTTATGTATCGAGCTTGTATTCAAGCCCTCGAGGCCCCTAGCTTGTAATATAAAGCTTGTATTATTTTGATTTGTGTCTAGAGTTGTGTTGTGATATCTTCCCGTGAGACCCTGATCTTGATCGTACATATTTGCATGTATGATTAGTGTACGATTGAATCGAGGGCGTCACAGAGACTAAAGGAAATATGCCCTACATGCAATAATTAAGTTATTATTTATTTCCTTAATTCATGATAAATGTTTATTATTCATGCTAGAATTGTATTAACCGGAAACTTAATACATGTGTGAATATATAGACAAAATATATAGTCCCTAGTATGCCTCTACTTGACTAGATCGTTAATCAAAGATGGTTATGTTTCCTAACCATAGACATGTGTTGTCATTTGATGAATGGGATCACATCATTAGGAGAATGATGTGATGGACATGACCCATCCTTTAGCTTAGCATTATGATTGTATTAGTTTCATTGCTACTTCTTTCTTCATGACTTATACAAGTTCCTCAGAGTCTGAGATTATGCAAATCCCGAATATCAGAGGAACACTTTGTGTGCTACCAAACGTCACAACGTAAAAGGGTGATTATAAAGGTGCTCTACAGGTGTCTCCGAAGGTGTTTGTTGAGTTGGCATAGATCGAGATTAGGATTTGTCACTCCGTGTTTTGGAGAGGTATCTCTAGGCCCTCTCGGTAATACCCATCACTATAAGCCTTGCAAGCATTGTGACTAATAAGTTAGTTGCGGGATGAAGTATTACGGAACGAGTAAAGAGACTTGCCGGTAATGAGATTGAACTAGGTATTGAGATACCGACGATTGAATCTTGGGCAAGTAACATACCGATGACAAAGGGAACAACGTATCTTGTTATGCGGTTTGACTCTTCGTAGAATATGTAGGAACCAATATGAGCATCCAGGTTCCGCTATTGGTTATTGACCGGAGACGTGTCTCGGTCATGTCTACAAAGTTCTCGAACCCGTAGGGTCCGCACGCTTAACATTCGATGACGATTGGTATTATGAGTTTATGTGTTTTGATGTACCAAAGGTAGTTCGGAGTCCCGGATGTGATCATGGACATAACAAGGAGTCTCGAAATGGTTTAGACATAAAGATTGATATATTGGAAGCCTATGTTTGGACATCAGAATGGTTCCAGGTGAGTTCGGGCATATACCGGAGTACCGGGAGGTTACCGGAACCCCCCGGAAGTATATGGGCCTTATTGGGCCATAGTGGGAGAGTGGAGGAGGCGGCCAGGTGGAGGGCGTGTCCCCCCAAGCCCAATCCGAATTTGGTGGGGGGCGCCCCCCCCCCCTTTCCGTCCTCCCTCTCTCCCCCTTCCTTCTCTCCTAGTCCAACTAGGGAAGGGGGAATCCTACTCCCCGTGGGAGTAGGACTCCTCCAGGGCGCGCCATAGTGGGTGGGCCCTCCCCCCTCCTCCAATCCTTTATATAAGGGGGAGGGGGCACCCCATAGACACACAAGTTGACATTGTTTAGTCGTGTGTGGTGCCCCCCTCCACAGTTACACACCTCGGTCATATCATCATAGTGCTTAGGCGAAGCCCTGCGCCGGTAACTTCATCATCACTGTCACCACGCCATCGTGCTGACGAAACTCTCCCTCGGCCTCAACTGGATCAAGAGTATGAGGGACGTCCCTGAGCTGAACGTTTGCTGAACACGTAGGTGTCTTTGGTTTGGTGCTTGGATCGGTTGGATCGGGAAGACGTTCGACTACATCAAGCGCGTTAACTAAACGCTTCCGCTTTCGGTCTACGAGGGTACATGGACACACTCTCCCCTCTCATTGTTATGCATCACCTAGATAGATCTTGCATGATCGTAGGAAATTTTTTGAAATTACTACGTTCCCCAACAGTTATTGTTGTGTAGTTTCCCACACTTATATTCTGTGTATGCTGCTTTGTCTTAAATAGATATGATTTGAACTGTCTCTATCTTGATTTGGCAACATAAATTAGAATGATATAGACCATACAGTGACCATACTACATAGATGTTTGTTTCATGTTGTTATCATGTCCACCTTACTACTGAACTGGTTTACCAAAATGAGTTTCATATACAACATGGTAAACATGTGATGTGTCTGTTTGTTTCTCTTTAGAATGCGGATAAAATATTGGAGAAGAGTACCCCGTTATGCAATTGTAAAGGAAGTAATGCAGATAAGGTTCAAGATAGTGAGACATCCCTGTTGGGTCTCCAAGAAAGCTGATAAAAACTATATTGAAGACACTGAGACAACCCTAAAGTCATGTCTTGATGTAGTGTTCGAGTTATTGGCTACTACTGCTGGCACCAGCTCTTTGAACTCGCTGCCTGAATCAGTTTGGCTTCTTGAGTCTCAACTTCAAGTTGAAAGACATCGATCAGATGTTATGCGACAAGAAGCCGAAGGACTGAGGAAGTCCCTACAGAATTCAGATGCATACTTTCTGGTGCAACAGCAAGTGCTGGAGGATTTAAGCGCCAAACAAGATAAAGTTAATAAGCTTGCTAAGCATCTTGCCAGCATTATGTGTACCCAAGATATTGTTTCTTGAGCTCTTCTGAAGTGGTTTCAGTTCTGTACTTGTTTTGCTGCGGCGTTTATTTGCACTGGTCGCCAAGTTTGACAACCAGTGTATGTGATATGTTGCTTTGTTCCTTTATTTGCACTGGTGGCGAACTTTCATGCCCAGTGGATGTAATATGTGTAATAGTCGTGATAGCGTAGTGTAAGTTGCTTGCTTATTTATTTTCTTGTTGTCTTGTTTATTTGTTTGCTTGTAGTCAGTGCAGATCTTTTTCCATGGTTTGCTAGTGGCCGCAGTAAATAATTTTAAAAACTACGCCACAATAACCATGGGCTACATATTTACTGTAGTGACCCTGGGCCTCCTACGGGCCGTAGAAACAATGGGCCTTCTATGAACCGTAGAAACAATGGGCCTTCTACGGGTCGTATCATCAATGGGCCTTCTACGGGCCAATAACAGACCGCATTATGGGCCGTAAACGGGCTAGAGTTGGAATCGCCCGTTCATGGGCCGACCATAACGGGCCGTTGTTAATTGACCGTATTTGATGATGCCATGAAAATGGCCCAACGAACTAACTGGCCACAAACGAACCGACTGTAACCACAGGCTGAATTTGGCCCACAAGCAGAAAGGGACAGCAACGGGCCGTAAGTAACCAAATGCTGGAAATGAGCCCAAGAATAAATGGGCCCTGAGAAGGCTGAAAGATAACATGGGCTGGAAACGGCCCAATGGAATAGTGGACCGTTAATGGGTATAAAGTGATACACTGTTCATTACGGCCAGGTTCACCATGGGCCATTAATGGGCCAAGAGTTACAAAGGGCCTCATATGGGCTGAAAGACGTCATGGTCCCTACATGGATTGGAAGTTAAAACGGGCTGGAATCATATTGGACGGCCTAGATGATGCTACTGGGCCTAATTCGGATTGGCCATAACGGGCCACTCGTTAGCAGGTTGTAAATAGGCTATATGCGAATAGGCTGTTAACAGGCTTTCCGTGGGCCAGCCCGCTACCTTTTGACCAAGTCAAACGGACCGACCTTTTCACAGGAATGGGCCTCTGTTTGGTCATGCCACGTGTCGACGTATCATAGGCACCTTCAGTCCAATGAGTGGATGACATTTGTCCCAATGGTGAGCCAACATGTGTTTCCTCCAGCCAATGATGATTTTACACGTGGAAAATCCCCATTGGCCGTGGCTGTTAGCGGGTTATCGGATCCAAAACCGGACCCGATAGCTTAACAGCGACCCGTTACAGTGGATGCCACGTGTCGGTCACCCTTGACGAAAGCACTTCCATGACGCGCGATTTATCGTCATGGAAGTGGACACTTCCGTGATGATAATTTTGGTAATGTCATGGAACACTTCTATGACAGCACATGTATGACTATCTTGATTCTATCACAAAATCGTCATGGATGCACATACATGACAGAAAATGTGACCTACTATGACAAATACGTATCATCACGGAAGTGTATTTTTTTATAGTGGCTTCATCCTCATAATTTGATCCTCCAACACTATTTTCACGCTAGTCCTCCCTCCTTCTCTTAGTACCGACCAACATACGATATGCGCATGGTAAAAGTATTGTTTTTCTCATAGTCCCAAGTCGAAATGTCACCCATGTTTTTTGTACATAATGTGATACTTGCAACTGCATCCACATCATGTGCAAGAAAGACTTGGTGTTGTAGCTCCCTCCTCCATGTTGCACTAGTAGCATCGATAAGTTCAATGACTCTAGTTGCTGGGTTACTGTACAGACATGCAATCGGCCTCATCATCACAATGGTAGGTATCCAGCTATCCTCCCAAATCATTGTTGATGCTCCATTGCCAATCCTCTGGTTCAAGCAGGAAAAACTAGGTGCGCAGACCCAAAACCCTAAATGGTAAAGGCCCAACAAGCACATGATATAGACACTCGAATTAGGCTCCCCTAGAGCTCTGAGATTCCCGAGGAATGGACGGACACAAAAATGACCTAAATCGAATTAAAAAACAGACACATGAAAATTAGGAAAAGAGAACATCTAACCAGAGCTTGTATTCCGTGCGAAAAATACATCTAAGAAGAGCCTAGCTATAATATTCTTTAGTGGATTTCTTTTATCATACTAGATATGTGCCCGTGAATTGCCACAGAGGTCATACATTTGCTAACATAATAAAGGAATAATATTGGACAAATCTTGATCAAAGCAAATAGACAAAATAAGCTTATGATTGAGTTACCAAAGATTGGTTTGATGAAAAAACCAGAAAAAAAGTGAAGGGTGGAAGGTTGGGCAAAGGGATAGTTAAAAGAAAACAAAGTGAAAGATGGAATCTTAGGTTCTTTTTAAGTATATAGGGGTAGAGATAGAGATAGAGAAGTGATGGAGATAATAGAGGCAGAGAAAAGGACGTGGAGTATCCGCTCGCGAGATCAAATGCACCTTGTCGTAAAATGTAAAAAGATAATAAAACTGATTATTTTGGTGGTAAACTTTGATAAATGTTTTGTGTACTTGCAAAAAAAATCATGAAAGAACATTCGTGGAAGTTGTGGCAAAAAAACAAAATTGATGCTAAAAAATGTTATTTTGAAAGCGTGTTGAAGTGCTGATTTTGTTTTTTGTTGCCATGACTTCCTTCTTTTTGTGGGAAGTCATGACTTCCAACAGTGTCATTTCTTAATAAAAATTTGTCAATCATACAAAACATTTGGTGTTTATGGAAATCTAGAAATGAAAATAGATTTCACAGCAAAGCAGGTAACCCTCGACAGGTTCATCATATAGCTCAGGCAATTGCTGAAAACCATGAACTAGGAAAATGCATGGATAAGGACCATCACAAAACATATTCTGGACACGTAGGATAAGCAAATGTTTTTCTAGAACAGGGAAGCACCATCAAGACGGATCTCTTGATCCCATGTGTAAAGATCTTCTCTGATGCATCATGGAAAAATGTCAAAGTTCCAGGCCTTGCCGAAGGAGAAACAGCTACAGGGATTGGTGTTGTCATGCATCTACCAGGAGAACAAAGTATCAACGTCCAGATTCAAGCTTCATCACCCACAACATCTACACCTTTGCAAGCCGAAGCAGCAGCACTCGTACTCACAGCAAATGTAGCAAAGCATCTACAGGTCTAACAAGCTACATTTTTAACAGACAACCTGACACTTGCTACAGCTGCTGCAAAAAGGGAAATTGCTTCAGACAAAATCCTTTGGGAGCTCAGAAAAAGCTTACAGCCTCTTTGATTTGCAGGATTTTGAAAACGTAGGAATAGGAAAAGTATAGGATTGGAGTGCCATGCCCACACTAGTAGAAAAGGGGGAATTTGTCCCGGTTCGTAAGGGCCTTTAGTCCCGGTTCATGAACCGGGACTAATGGGTCGTTACTAATACCTCCCCCCTTTAGTCCCAGTTCAAACACGAACCGGGATAGATGTGCCTCCACGTGGCCGGTGCGCCGAGCCCAGGCAGGGGGGCCTTTGGTCCCGGTTGGTGGCACCAACCGGGACCAAAAGGCCTCCACGCGTCAGCATTCCAGTGGCTGGGGTTTTTGTTTTTTTTTTGAAAGGGGGGGTTGGGGGTTTTGGGGGGTTAATTTAGGTATTTCATATATTGTGTTAGCTAGCTAAATAATAGAGAGAAGTGTCCTCTCTTATGTCCGTGCTTGGTCGACGCTACGTACTATATATACATAGAGAGGCCCTCGACACGCTAGCTAGTAAGAAAATAAAGGGAACCATTAAGTACAGAAGTTCGTCATGCATACCGAGAGAAGTGATTGATCGACCTCTCCTTCTCCGAGAGATTGGTCAAACAACAAGTTTTCGTATTATCTATCCGACGCTATTGGCTACATACATATACAATATGTAAGATCTCTTAATTACAATCCCCTAGCAATTGAAATCAACTTCCACATGGTATTCTCCGGCTTTATTGATGACGTGGTCAAGAAAGAATCCCGCCAATTCCTCTTGAATTGCTTTCATGCGATCTGGTTCTAGGAGTTCATTCCGCATCTGCCACGTCTAATTTGAAGAAGGGGGTTAATTAATACATATATATATATATGTCTGAATGAAACTCAACAGAAATGATGGTGTAATAAAATGAAATTGTGAATATTATTGCTTACGCACTTCATATTGTCTTTTAGAGTAGCCCCGCTTATTTTTCAAAGTCGCGTTGTGGATGAACTCGCACACGTAGTATCCACAGAAATCATTCCCTTGTTCCTGCCACAAGCACTTTACGAGAAATAGAGGTCAATCAAACTGATAATGAAGCATTATAAATGGCATTGATGAAAGTACAACTATAGAATCAATGGGAGTTGCGCGCAACTAGCTAGCCAGTAGTACTTACTTTCGGGTATGTATATCGCAGCTCCTTCGGCAGTCCCGGAGTTTCTGCGGTGAAATTTTTCCAAGCCCTGCAAGACAAAGAAAATAATTATTATTACTTGAGATATCAGGAAATGAACAAAAAGTTTCCAATATGGTGCGATAATGATAGATTGAACTTACTTGTTCAGCAATTCAGTCATTTCCGCATAGGTTTTGGGATCTTTTCGTCTCGAGTCTAAGACGGTTACTAGTCCCCGCTCAAGCTTAATCTCCAGAAGAACATAGTGGAAGCTGCGCACGCAAGCATAACTCATCAATTACATTACTATAACCTCGCTCGAGTAATAAGGGAAACCGAATATGCACACGACAGTAACTCACGCGAAGTTGGAAGGAAAGAGTATGGTATCTTTGTTTTGATTTTTGATCAACGATTGTAGCAAGTTTTCCTCGACCTCTTTGGCGTGCTTTTTAACTAGAAATTCATCTATGATATTTGTGTTAATGAACCCAATATCATAAATTTCTTGTTTTTTGCACTCGACGATCTTCAATCTGCATAATATATTGAGGATAATTAATTATAAATACATGCAATGAAAGAGCCGAGCTATATATAGAGACTTAATGACAGAAATAGTAGTTATAGGCAGTAGCAAAAGACCATTAATTTATCAAGGGCCTTTTGGTTGAAGAACGCGAAGAACTCCTCAAATGGAACACACAACATATCAGTTCCAACGAGGTCATGCTCCTCTTTAATGTTCAGATACAAACTATTCGTCCCCCCAGACTCTCTACAGGTTGTCATGTACCAATTATGGAATCTTCGCATCATCGTTGTTAGAGATTTTTCATCTTTGACGAGAGGCTTCCCGTACTCGTATTTGTGTTCGTCCACCTCCATGAAATCAGGAAGTTGATCGTCAGGCAGGTAATCTTGTAGATTGCCATAACCGGCCACCATCCCTGGAGCATTAGCGACAATGTTGCCGCTAGACACATTGAACAGGGGGCACGATTGGTTTGCTTGTTCGCCGAGCTGGTCAATTTTTTTCGCAGCTGGTCGTTCTCTTGACCTTTGATGTCTGACAGTACTTCCCGACTGCTCCGCTTGGAGATATGTCTGTTCAGTAATGCGCTCATAGTTGGTTCTCGACGGAGACTTTTCCGATTTCCTCAGGGCATCGAGAGTGCGCTTTGCTTTCACCGGATCTACCTTCTCCTCCGGAGGTGGATGTCTCTTTGATTTCACCCCTTCAAAGAACTCCTTCACGTGGGTCTGCACGATCGTCGCATTTTCCTCCTCGGTCCTATTGTACGGTAACTTCTCTAGAGACTTGAGAGGTGGACCATATCTGTATTGCCTCCCGCCTCTGGTTGTGTTGCTAGGCGCCAGACCAGACGGAGCGGCTGCGGCATTTGTCTTCTTTCGTGCTTGCTTACGAGGCGGAGGAGAAGGACTACGACGCGCCGGAGTAGCCGGGGAGGCGACGGGTCTCTTCTGCCCTTGCTGGCGAGGCGGAGAAGGAGGAGGCTGCTGGCTGCTCGGGCGCGCCGGTGCAGGAGGAGAAGGAGGCAGAGTGCCGCCACGCGCCGGAGAAGGAGGCCCAGTGCCCTGATCGTCACTCGCCGGAGGAGGAGGCGATGGAGGAGGCGGAGTGCCCTGACTCGCCGGAGGAGGAGGAGGAGGCGGTGGAGGAGGCGGAGTGCCCTGACTCGCTGGAGGAGGAGGAGGAGGCAGAGGCGTCCAGTTCGGAAGGTTGATGAGCTCCTTCCGCCATAGGCATGGAGTCTTCAGAGCAGAACCCAGCCTAGTCTCTCCTTCACCGGTAGGGTGGTCAAGCAGGAGGTCCTCAAATCCCTTCGATATTTCATCCACCATCACCCTAGCATATCCTTCCGGAATCGGCCGGCAGTGATAAGTTGCACCGGGTCCAGTAGGATAAACAGAGCCAACAGCCGCCTTGACCTTCAAATTCATCCATCGCGTCATAATGTGGCAATTTTGAGACTCCGTGATAGCATCCACGGGATAGCTGGCAGGAGCTGTCAAGACATGCTCCGGCTGAAGCAGCTCGGTGGAAGCCACGTTGCTTCTCCGCTGAGATGGCGGGGTAGCTTCGGGGGAAGCTTCGGCAGGCCGTTTGCTGCGATCTGCTGCTTCTCGTTCCTCTTCTCGTTCCTCTAGCCCCATTACCCTTTCGTGCAGCGCCTGCAGTTGGCTCTGCTCCAGTTTGTTCCTCCTCTCGTGGGTTTTGTAACCCCCTGCATCCGGAAAACCAACCTTCCACGGAATGGAGCCTGGCGTGCCTCGTGTCCGTCCAGGGTGCTCAGGATTCCCGAGGGCCATTGTGAGCTCGTCCTTCTCCTTGTCTGGAACAAACGTCCCTCACTGCGCTGCATTGATATAGTGTCGAAGCTTCTTGACTAGTATTTTTAGTTGCTCGTCCGTCCAACGGCACTTCCCTGATACAGGGTCCAAGGTTCCGCCAGCCCCGAAGAACCAAGTCCGGCAACGGTCTGGCCAGTTCATTGTCTCTGGTTCGATCCCTTTTTCAAGCAGATCATTCTCAGCCTTGGACCACTTAGGCCGGGCTTTGAGGTAGCCACCTGACCCCGTGTGATGGTGAAGCTTCTTCTTTGCAGCATTTTGCTTGTTTGTCGCCGACATCTTCTTACTCTTTTCCGATGTCTTGTGGGCCACAAATGCGGGCCAGTGATCTTTGATCTTCTCATATTTGCCGATGAATTCTGGTGTCTCTTCTTTGTCGACAAACTTGTTCAGCTCTTTCCTCCACCTCCTGAATAGGGTTGCCATCTTCTTAAGAGCACAAGACTTGATTAATTGCTCTTTAACTGGCTCCTCCAGATCCTCCTCTGGCGGTAAGGTGAAATTTGCCTTCAGCTGAGTCCAAAGATCTTCTTTCTGCATATCATTGACATAAGACACCTCAGGGTCTTCCTCCTTAGGCTTATACCATTGTTGGATGCTGATTGGGATCTTGTCCCTAACAAGAACCCCGCACTGAGCAGAAAATGGGTTCTTTGTCCGGATGGGTTCAATCGGTTCGCCATCGGGCGCGATTTCTATGATCTCAAACCTTTCATCCGAGCTCAACTTTTTCTTCGGGCCTCGTCTCCTTACCGAAGTTGTGCTCGATCCGGAGGGCTAGAAATTAAAAGGAAGAAAGACAAGAGTAATTAATATGTGTACATATACCAAAACAATGGATGCATCAATTAACTAGTCAGCACGGGCTTAACTAATATATATATATATATATATACCTGGCCGGACTCGGTTCGGTCACGGGAGCAGTCAGCACGGTCTCCTTCTTGTACCTCCATTGTGTCACCGGAGCCATCATGAATATAGCACTCTTCTTGTATCGGCATTAATGGGCCGAAGCCATCATGAACATAGCCCTCTTCTTCACCCAGTCCTTCCTGACCATCGGTGTCGTTGAGAAATGATGCAACTTCATCACTTCCTTGTGCGATTATGTCCCCCAACATCGCTTATGTTGCTTCGTCTCGGGAGTGCTCCATAGTTTCTGCAAATATTTACAACATGTCAATTATTATTCAAACATGGTACAGATGGATATATATTAGTGGCAAACGTAGAACTAGCTAGCTAATCACAATAAGGAATAATGTTAGTGGCCTCAATGCTACTTCTCTAGGGTTTGGGATGGCCTCGACACAACGCTTCAAGGGTTTGGGGTGGCCTCGACGACAACGCTCTTTTAACTTGGTAAATTTGGGTGGCCTCGAGAGAGTTAATTTGTCGGGTAGGGGTGCAGCGGGAGGGGGTATGAGACGACCAACATCGTTTTCTCTCTAGGGTTTGGGTGTCCTCGAGAGTTTTGGTCGAGCGAGAGGGCCGAGGGGGGTGCTGTCGTGGTATAAGTTATCACGGTCGAGAGAGGGTATATATATCGACCGCCCCTCATGTCGAAGTTATCCGGGAGGGGGTTATATCGACAACGACGCAACATACATATACAACGGTGGCGCGCCGGCCGCGCAGGGGCGCGGGACGGGAGGGGCGCGGGAGCAGGCTGTGCTCACAGGGGGCGGCAGCGACGGCGAAGGCGAGCAGCCTGACGGCGTCGGTGGCGGCGACGATGGCAAGGTGGAGCAGGGGCGGCGGCAGCGACGGCAAGGTGGAGCAGGGGCGGCGGGCGGCGACGGCGACGAGGAGGAGCGGGGGCGTTGGGGGAGAAGTGGGGGATTCGGTCGAAACTGCTAAGTGCTCTATATATAGCAAGAGCATTGGCCCCGGTTGGTGGAACCAACCGGGACTAATGCCCCCTTTAGTCCCGGTTGGTGCCACCAACCGGGACCAAAGGCCTCTTTTCAGCAGCCCAAAGGGCGGGAAGCGGCGGCCTTTGGTCCCAGTTAGTGGCACCAACCAGGACTAAAGGTGGGGCATTGGTCCCGGTTGGTGCCACGAACCGGTATCAATGCACCCCCTTTAATCTCGGTTGGTGCCACCAACCGGGACCAAAGGCCCCTGTGCTACCCGCGTCGCGGCCAAAGTTTAGTCCAACCTTGCTAGTTGAGAGGGGCGCGCAGTGGTTTATAAGCCCCACCAACGCACCCCTCTCAAGCTCCTCTCCACTGCAGGCTTACGGGCCTACTTGCTATTGCTTTGCCTGATGGGCCTTCTGAGCCTACTACGGGCCTGAATCCTGGCCCATGGATGGGTTTCTAGTCATATTCAGGCCGTGGGCCTATTGCTTTGCTATTTTTAATTATTTTCCAGTTTTTTTGTTTTGTTTTCTGCATTATTTATTTTCTTTTGTTTTTTGCTTTATTTTTAAATTATTTTTTGCTTTTAGTTTTAGAAAAATTATAAACTTTCTGTTAGTGCCATTAGTTTTCAAATTTGAACATAGATGCGCCTATAGAGTGTTCTTGGTGAGAACATAGTTGACAAGGAGCAAAACGGGATTAATGGTATTATGAGGGCCGAACCATAAGACATTAAAGCATTTCAAATGAACTCTAAAAAAGTTGAAAGTTGGCAAGGTATCATAAATTCACCCACATAGCATGTGCATGTATAAAACGGACAATGGTATCATACTCGTCTGTTACAAAGTTGGCATGGTATCATCATAATAGTTGCGGGAGAAAGTCTTCACTTTTTCTTCGCTTGTGTCATTTGCTTATTGCGCCGTAACCATGGATAATCTTCATCGTTTATCAGGATGCTGGGGTCAGCCTTGACTTTGAAGGGAGGAATTTCATTAAACTTTTCATAAACTTCAGACATGTCTGTCTTGCCCTCCACTCCCACGATGTCCCTTTTTCCTGAAAGAACTATGTGGCGCTTTGGCTCATCGTATGATGTATTCACTTCCTTATCTTTTCTTTTTCTCGGTCTGGTAGACATGTCCTTCACATAGATAACCTGTGCCACATCATTGGCTAGGACGAACGGTTCGTTAGTGTACCCAAGATTTTTCAGATCCACTGTTGTCATTTCGTACTATGGGTCTACCTGTACCCCGCCTCCTGACAGATTGACCCATTTGCACTTAAACAAAGGGACCTTAAAATCATGTCCGTAGTCAAGTTCTCATATGTCCACTGTGTAACCATAATATGTGTCCTTTCCCCTCTCAGTTGTTGCATCAAAGCGGACACCGCTATTTTGGTTGGTGCTATTTTGATCTTGGTCAATCGTGTAAAATGTATTCCAATTTATCTCGTATCCTTTCCAAATCGTAATAGTCGAAGATGGTCCCCTGGACAACAAGTGCAGCTCATCACAAACAGTGTTGTCACCTCTGAGACGTGTTTCCAACCAACTGCTGAAAGTCTTGATGTGTTCACATGTAATCCAGTCGTCGCACTGCTCCGGGTGTTTGGAGCGCAGACTGTTCTTGTGTCCATCGACATACGGGGTCGCCAAGGTAGAGTTCTGTAGAACTGTGTAGTGTGCTTGAGACCAAGAATATCCGTCCCTGCATATTATTAAGTCCCTTCCAAGCGTGCCTTTTCCAGTCAGTCTCTCCTCATACCGCGATTTAGGGAGACCTATCTTCTTAAGGCCAGGAATGAAGTCAACACAAAACCCAATGACATCCTTTGTTTGATGGCCCATGGAGATGCTTCCTTCTGGCCTAGTGCGGTTACGGACATATTTCTTTAGGACTCCCATGAACCTCTCAAAGGGGTACATATTGTGTAGAAATACAGGGCCCAGAATGACAATCTCGTCAACTAGATGAACTAGGACGTGCGTCATGATATTGAAGAAGGATGGTGGGAACACCAGCTCGAAACTGACAAGACATTGCACCACATCACTCATTAGCCTTGGTATGATTTCTGGATCGATCACCTTCTGAGAGATTGCATTGAGGAATGCACATAGCTTCACAATGGCTAATCGGACGTTTTCCGGTATAAGCCCCCTCAATGCAACCAGAAGCAGTTGTGTCATAATCACGTGGCAGTCATGAGACTTTAGGTTCTGAAACTTTTTCTCTGCCATATTTATTATTCCTTTTATATTCGACGAGAAGCCAGTCGGGACCTTCATACTAAGCAGGCAATCAAAGAAGATTTCCTTCTCTTCTTTGGTAAGAGCATAGCTGGCAGGACCTTCATACTGCTTTGGAGGCATGTCGTCTTTTTCGTGCAAACGTTGCAGGTCCTCCCGTGCCTCAGTTGTATCTTTTGTCTTCCCATACACACCCAAGAAGCCTAGCAGGTTCACGCAAAGGTTCTTCGTCACGTGCATCACGTCGATCGAAGAGCGGACCTCCCAAAATATAGATTTCTTCTTCCACATGGGTGTGTGTCCCCCAGCGTCACTCAGAACAGCTAGTCCGCCGGGACCCTTTCCAAAGATTACGTGTAAATCATTGACCATAGCAAGTACGTGATCACCGGTACGCATGGCGGGCTTCTTCCGGTGATCTGCCTCGCCTTTGAAATGATTGCCTTTCTTTCGACATTGATGGTTGGTCGGAAGAAATCAACGATGGCCTAGGTACACATTCTTCCTGCAGCTTCCCAGGTATATACTATCGGTGTCAAGTAAACAGTGTGTGCATGCGTGGTATCCTTTGTTTGTCTGTCCTAAAAGGTTACTGAGAGCGGGCCAATCATTGATGGTCACGAACAACAACGCCTTTAGGTCAAATTCCTCCTGTTTGTGCTCATCCCATGTACGTACACCATTTCCATTCCACAGCTGTAAAAGTTCTTCAACTAATGGCCTTAGGTACACATCAATGTCATTGCCGGGTTGCTTAGGGCCTTGGATGAGAACTGGCATCATAATGAAATTCCGCTTCATGCACATCCAAGGAGGAAGGTTATACATACATAGAGTCACGGGCCAGGTGTTGTGATTGATGCTCTGCTCCCCAAAAGGATTAATGCCATCCGCGCTTAAAGCAAACCATACGTTCCTTGGGTCACTTGCAAACTCATCCCAGTACTTTCTCTCGATTTTTCTCCACTGCGACCCGTCAACGGGTGCTCTCAACTTCCCGTCTTTCTTACGGTCCTCATTGTGCCATTGCATCAACTTGGCATGCTCTCCGTTTCTAAATAGACGTTTCAACCGTGGTATTATAGGAGCATACCACATCACCTTCGTAGGAACCCTCTTCCTGGGGGGCTCGCCGTCAACATCACCAGGGTCATCTCGTCTGATCTTATATCATAATGCACCGCATACCGGGTGTCGGTGTCAAAACCGGCGGATCTCGGGTAGGGGGTCCCGAACTGTGCGTCTAGGCGGATGGTAACAGGAGACAAGGGACACGATGTTTTTACCCAGGTTCGGGCCCTCTCAATGGAGGTAAAACCCTACTCCTGCTTGATTAATATTGATGATATGGGTAGTACAAGAGTTGATCTACCACGAGATCGGAGAGGCTAAACCCTAGAAGCTAGCCTATGGTATGATTGTTGTTCGTCCTACGGACTAAAACTCTCCGGTTTATATAGACACCGGAGAGGGCTAGGGTTACACAGAGTCGGTTACAATGGGAGGAGATCTTCATATCATATCACCAAGCTTGCCTTCCATGCCAAGGAAAGTCCTATCCGGACACGGGACGAAGTCTTCAATCTTGTACCTTCATAGTCCGGGAGTCCGGCCAAAGGTCATAGTCCGGCCATCCGGACACCCCCTAATCCAGGACTCCCTCAGTAGCCCCTGAACCAGGCTTCAATGACGACGAGTCCGGCACGCAAATTGTCTTCGGCATTGCAAGGCGGGTTCCTCCTCTGAATACTTCATAGAAGATGTTGAACACAAGGATAGTGTCCGGCTCTGCAAAATAAGTTCCACATACCACCGTAGAGAGAATAATATCTGCACCAATCTAATCTGCTGATGTATTCCGCAGCGTGACATCACGCCACGGCCAAGCCTTTATTCGAATCGTTTTACTGTTCCACCTCAGCGCGTTTAGCGAGGCGGTTTCCTTGGCACGTCTTGTCAAATTAGAGATCGTGTCCCCTTATTCCGGGATTCTCATCAATACGGGCGTGAGTAACCCAACCGTGCCTTTTGGTATGACTCCCTAATTGAAAGCGAGTCCCAAACGGTTACGGGGAGGGCTCTTGGTATTCAACTCCTTTATAAAGAGACCAAGGCTCGACTCCTTTCTTTTCAATCCAATCGAATCCACCCCTCGCCTCGAGTTCCAACACCCAAAGCTCTAGTTTTAGGCGCTTCGGACCTTCGATGATGTCCGGCTCCGACCTTCAAGGCCGGTGGATGCCTTCCTCCGTTATGGAAGAAGACGTGCGAAAGATGAGAGATGCCAGGTATCTAACCGGCGAAATCTCGCATAGGCTACCTGCTCAAGGGCAGGCCATTCCCACTCCCCAGCCCGGTGAGAGCGTGGTGTTCACATCTCACTTCCTTCGGGGGCTAGGCTTCCCGATTGATCCCTTCGTGAGGGGGCTACTGTTTTATTATGGGCTGGAATTCCACGACTTAGCTCCAGAGTCCATCCTCCAAATCTCATCATTCATTGTCGTGTGTGAGGCCTTCCTCCATATTACTCCTCACTTCGGATTGTGGCTTAGAACCTTCAAGGTGGAACCAAAGATGATCGAGGGGCAGTACGCTGAGTGCGGAGGAGCTATCATAAGCAAGGTGGTCGACGCTCCATGGCCCGAGGGCTCTTTCCAAGAGGAGTTCGGCTTATGGCAACGGGACTGGTTTTACATCACAGCCCCCAGGGGCACCAAATGGGTGGCACCACCTGTTTTTCGCTCGGGTCCCCCACCACGGCGAGCGTTATGGGTCAATGAAGGTCTTATCTGGGGGCCGTCCAAAGACGTGCCCCAACTGCAGGATCGCATTCAGGATCTCCTAGAAAGAGATATTAACTTGACCATAGTGGCGCAAGTTATGCTGATTCGCCGCATGCTGCCCTGCAAACGCCGCCCTCTCCGCCTATGGGAATTTAATCCGAAGGGACCGCGAGTCCTCCAACATTTTATGGGCGCGAAGCCCGTGGAGATGTACAAATTGTTCTTCGGATCACAAGCAAGGTGTCCGGACTTGTCCGAGGACGGAGGTCTGAGCTGCAATCGCCCGGATGCTCACGTAAGTAGCCCCGTATTTGGACACGCCATCCGTATTTTCATCATAACATTGCCCTTTAACAGAGCTATCCTTTGAACAGGAGTGGATAGCGAAGGCAAAGCTTATCAGGTGTCTAGCCCCCCTGCCCGAGACCGTGCCGGATCCCTTGTTAACCAGGATGCTGGAGATTATGCTTTCGACAGAGGGCGAAGAGGGGAACCAAGGAGCTACCGCCTCCGCGAAGGAGGCTGCCAGGAAGGGAGGAATCGAGAATTCCCCCAACCTGGGAAAGAAAAGGACTGCCTCTAAAGACCCGGAGGAGATGGCCTTGAAACGGGGGAAGAAATCTTCGCCAGAGGATCCGGCGCCGGAGAATGCCCCGCCGCATTGCGCCCTCAAGGGGATCAGCTCTCCTCCGAGCCATAAGTAAAGAGAGGGGTTACAAAATGAGTGACATCCCTGTTTTATTTCTGAGGAACATAACCGAAATATTACCTTGCAGTTCGGATCTCAACCCTTCTCAGCAGAGCTCGTCTTCAGGGGATCTTCGTCCGGAGATGATGGAGAGCGAAACGCCTCCCCTAGCTGCACCATCTTACGAGGCGGATGACCCCGAGGTGTCGTCCCGGAGGGTTTTTCCAGTCCGGACCCTGAAAAAGGTCGTCCGGCTAGTCCGGCACCCTTTGGTGCGCGGTCGGAGGGGCTGAGGGATCTGCTCGGGCGAGCGTCCATCTTAGAAGAACACCGTATGTTGATGAACACGGTGATAGGAAGGATTTCATCCGCGGAAAGCGGATTGTACGAGGCCGCCAGGAGTTTACTGACAGGCTTTGAGGTACGTGAAAAGGTGTACCTTTTGGTAGAGCCGCATATATAAAATGCGCCATGCATAAATGGTAGCCCCTGAGATTCTATGTGTCGTCAAAAGTGACGGCGCGCAGAGGATCATAACCCCAGGTGTAATATGTCACCTTTTTATGAAGGTGGCGAGGCATTCGGTGGCTAGCCGGACTGATGAATCTGTCGAGCTAAAGCGGCAACTTGACATGGCGGATGCCGACATCGCGCTTGTAAATAAGCGGCTAGACGAGGCACAAGGTATGCTCCACAGACATCTGATAAGAGGGGTTTGACGCTCGTGCCTTATAAGATATGTGCTTAATGTAGATGGTGATGCTGCCATGGAGAACCTTCGTGCGGAACTTGCACGAGCCAAGGAGCAAGCAAGGAAAAGTGATGCGGCTGCCATTAAGGCGGCTGAAGAGCTAAAAGCCGAACAGGCTGCTGACTGCCAGAGCAAGAAAGTAATAGCCGAGATGGCTATAAAATTGAAGGATGTTGCTGACCATTGTAAATTTCTTGAACAAGAAGATAGGGCGGCTCAGAAGGACCTTGAGAAGATCACTGCCGAGGCCAAGGATACTCGCTCTGCAATGAGAGCTATGAAGGAGGAGCTACATCAGGCCGGAGATATCACGGCTGGAAAGCCCTATATGCTGTGGATGAAGTTCGGGGATCCTAAGTATGCTCCGTTAGACCGGCAGTGGAGTGCGGAAAACACTTATCTGGATTTGGCAGCGAGTGCGGCAGACGCAACCGAACACTTCCGGGGTCGAGGTGACCATGAATTGGAAGAACTTTTTTGGTCGCAGTTCCACAATCCAGAACGCCCACTTTCGGTATCTGACCATTTGGCCGCCTGGGCGGAGCTGAATAGGTTATCCGGACTCGCCATGAGGTATGTTGCGAGTCGTCTGTGGCCGGAAGAGCTAGAGCCGCAGAGTTATTTTAGCTTGGTGCAACAGTTCCTTGGTTCGGTGCCGCATGTTGATGCAATGAAGAGGTCGGCGTGCATAGAGGGTGCACAGATGGCTCTTGCCCGTGTCAAAACATATTGGGCGGATATGAAGGCCAGTGTTGTTGCATCCCGTGATTCGGACGAAAGCTGAGTACCTGCCAAGCACTACTTTGAGGAAGTTCTTCAGGGCGCTCGTTTAATAGAGGCGCAGTGCTCAAAGGATGTTGTGTTCGAATAGCATGTGCTATTGTAAAACAAATATTTTGATAGAATATAAAAGCTTTTTATACTTGTGCTTGCAAGGATTATAATGCCTCCTGTGTGGCTGTTAATGTATATGTGTATATAACCTGAAAGATGGCAGTCGTTGGCTTCAGCCCCCACGCATATAATGCGGGGGTGTTCGTAAAAAGGCGCCTTTTCACACTTAATCCAACGTCTTGGTCCTATAAAGGAGGTGATAGCGCAGCGAACTAGGCAACCGGACTATAATGCTTTATCACTTTCACTTATCCATAGGAGTTTGACAGTGGGGCTACTTAATAGCCCCTAGGGGCACCGCGCTCGCCCGGATTCGGGGCGCGTGTGTGCCTGACCGGGAAGCGGCCCTTCGTTAATGCGGAGGAATCCTAAAGATTCCGAGAGTCATCGAGTGGTTGACCAGTCTCTCGCTATATCATGACAGTCAGTTTTCGGCTTTCTCTACTGAGGTGCTCGCCTGGCCGTACTGGGGCACAATCGCAGTAGTTCTCCTGGTGCCGCCTTAGCCGATAGAGCGAAACGTAAGGTAGCAAAACACAGGAGCCAGGCAAACCCAACATTTGACCAAAGACATGATTCGGAGCTGATGCATATAAGGCCAAACTCGCGACGCCGAACACTCCCTAAGGTATTTGGTCTTTATGAAAATGGGTCGAACAAAAGCCCTTGGTAAGAAGCCCTGGTGCCCAGGAACGCGCAAAATTCTGGCGTGGCCACATGCCAAGACGCCAGCCTCCTCCTCGGTTATAGCGAAAACCAGGGGATGTTATCAACAAGAGACAGTAAAATAGTTTTACGCAGGGTCTTAATCTGAAAAGAATCCTTAAAACAGGTCCCTACTGCACACCTGCGCCTGTGTCTCCATTGTGCCGTATCCTGGACGGGCGTAGCACGGTGTTCGTCTGCGAAAGAGAGGAACTTAGTAAAAAATAATCGTGCGAGAAATTTAAAATAAACAAAATATAATGCAGAGACATGAGTAAAATTGAGCCGTATTGTCTCCTGGTGTAAACATGTGGAGCCCCTTGTACAGGGTTATGCGGCTATTAAGCCTTTGTATGGACTCGTCGAGCCGTGTCCGGGGTAGTAAAGCTGGATTAGTGTGCGGCTCTCAAGGAGGCCGCACCATTATCCGTACTTCGGGGATCAATTGATATTTCCCTTTAATGAGATGATGCCTCGTGGACCGGGCATTTTGAGTGTAAGGGATGCATAATGCGGTATTGCGTTAAAGCGGGCGAAAGCTTCACGTCCCAGTAGTGCTTGATAGCGACTTATGAATGGGGCAATGTGGAAGGTTAGCTTTTCGCTTCAGAAGTTGTCGGGTGAGCCGAACATGACTTCTAACGAAAGGGAACCCATACTCTGGGTACCTGGGCCCGGCGTGACTCCTTGAAAGGAAGTGTTGCCATGGAGAATTATTGCTGGGTTTACCCCCAGTTTGCGGATTGTGTCTTGATATAACAGGTTTAGTTCACTGCCGCCGTCCATTAGGACTTGTGTAAATTGGAGTCCGTCAATAATCGGATTCAAGACCAAGGCAGTCCAGCCTGCGTTCCGGATACCTCTGGAGTAATCCTGATGATCGAAGGTGATTGGTTGTAACAACCAGTGGCGGTGCTCCTCTGGGGCAGGCCGTATGGCGCGTATCTTCGTAGGCGCCGTTCTGTTTTTCCCTTTTGTCACCTGAAGTGAATTTACTGTTTTGACTTCTTGTGGGAACTTCTTTTGTTCTCCGGTGTTCTGCTTGTGGGGTGCGTCGTCATCCTCGCTTGGTGTGTCGAGCCCCTTGTGTTCGGCGTTGAGTTTGCCAGACTGCTTGAAGACCCAACAATCTCTGTGGGTATGGTTTGCAGGTCTCCCGGGAGTACTATGGATTTGACATATTTTGTCCAAGATTTTGTTGAGGTTAGATAGCTCGTCCCTATCATCTTTGGGGGGCGGCTTTTTCTGATTTTGCTGAGAGCTTTTGAATACGGCGTTGACTGCCGTGCTCATCGGGCTGTTATCCTTGATCCGGCGCTGTTCTTTGTTATGGCGCGGTTTCCCGTTTCCATCTCTGAGTTCAGATGTACTCGGGTCGCTGGTGCTGCTTCTTGCCAACCAGCTATCTTCTCTTGCGCAAAAGCGGGTCATGAGGCTTGTTAATGCGGCCATTGTTCTTGGCTTTTATTGGCCGAGGTGTCTGGCGAGCCATTCGTCTCGGACGCGATGTTTGAAAGCTGCTAGGGCCTCGGCGTCCGGACAGTCGACTATCTGATTCTTTTTAGTAAGAAATCTGTTCCAGATTTTCCGGGCTGACTCTCCAGGCTGCTAAGTTATATGACTCAGATCATCTGCATCCGGAGGTCGGACATAGGTCCCTTGAAACTTTGCCCGGAAAGCATCCTCGAGCGCTTCCCAACTTCCCATGGTGTTTTCGGGAAGGCTTTTAAGCCAATGCCGGGCTGGCCCTTTGAGCTTAAGGGGTAAGTATTTTATGGCGTGAAGGTCATCTCCTCTGGCCATGTGTATGTGGAGGATATAATCCTCGATCCAGATTCCAGGGTCTGTTGTTCTGTCGTATGCTTCTATGTTTACGGGCTTGAATCCCACTGGAAATTCGTGATCCAGTACCTCATCGGTAAAACATAGGGGATGTGCGGCGCCCCTATATGTAGACGCACCGCGGTAGAGGATGCAGTCATTAGGGCATGCATGTATCTTCTGCACCTCCCATCCTAGAGGGCATACGACCTTCTTTGCTGCGTATGTACTGTCGGGCAATTCGTTATCCTTTGGAAGCTTCTTCTTCAATATTTTCAGTAGCTTCTCAAATCCTTTGTCAAGCACAGCATTCTCTGCCTTCCACTGCAGCAATTCCAGTATGGTACCGAGCTTAGTGTTGCCATCTTCGCAATTGGGGTACAGCCCTTTTTTGTGGTCCTCTAACATCGATCGAACTTCAGCTTCTCCTTTTGACTTTCGCATTGCGTCCTTGCATCGACAATGACCCGGCGGAGATCATCATCATCGGGCACATCGTCTGGTTCCTCTTGATCTTCAGCAGCTTCGCCCGTTGCAGCATCATCGTGCACATCGTCTGGTTCCTCTTGATCTTCAGTAGCATCACCGTATTCAGGGGGCACATAGTTGTCATCATACTCTTCTTCTTCGCCGTCTTCCATCATAACCCCTATTTCTCCGTGCCTCGTCCAAACATTATAGTGTGGCATGAAACCCTTGTGAAGCAGGTGGGTGTGAAGGATTTTCCGGTCAGAGTAAGACTTCGTATTCCCACATATAGGGCATGGACAACACATAAAACCATTCTGCTTGTTTGCCTCAGCCACTTCGAGAAAATCATGCACGCCCTTAATGTACTTGGAGGTGTGTCTTGAACCGTACATCCATTGCCGGTTCATCTGCGTGCATTATATATAATTAAGTGTGTCAAAAATTATTACAGAACATCATGAATAGATAATTAAGTTACCAAATTAATAGAAGTTCATCATCACATTAAAACCAAAGTACATACATAGTTCTCATCTAACAACATAAAGCTCTGCAGAGCATCTAAATTAATTAAACCATACATTGAAACTATGTAAACATTTCAATGCGAAAACAAATGCGATCATAATCGCAATCAATGTAACAATTGATCCAACGGCATAATGATACCAAGCCTCGGTATGAATGGCATATTTTCTAATCTTTCTAATCTTCAAGCGCATTGCATCCATCTTGATCTTGTGATCATCGACGACATCCGCAACATGCAACTCCAATATCATCTTCTCCTCCTCAATTTTTCTTATTTTTTCCTTCAAGAAATTGTTTTCTTCTTCAACTAAATTTAACCTCTCAACAATAGGGTCGGTTGGAATTTTTGGTTCAACAACCTCCAAGATAAATAAAATCTATGTCACGTTGGTCGGCATAATTGTCATAAACAATAAATGAACCAATAGTTATGAAAAGATAATATATACCACATCCAAATCATAGACAGGACGAGGGCCGACGGGGGCGAATACCAAAACCATCGCACTATATAAGATGCAATAATAAAAGTAAGAAAAATATACAAGTATCTATATACACATACAAGTAAGAATTTTTTTTCCGTTCAGAAAGAAGATAAGAACAAGAGGCTCACCACGGTGGTGCCGGCGACGAGATCGGCGCGGGCGATCGACGGCGGTGAAGACGGGGACGGGACGTGACGGACCACTAAACCTAGACAAATATTGAGGAAAATGGAGCTTGGAGGTCGAGCTTGGAGAGGAGAAAGCTTAAGTAGTGTGGCTCGGGCATTCCATCGAACACCTCATGTGCATAGGAGGTGAGCTAGAGCACCACAAAGCTCTCTCCTCGCCAACCAGGAAAAACAGAGCAGTGGGAGTGCTCTGCTCGCGGGCGAGGGGTATATATAGGCAATTAATTGGTCCCGGTTCGTGGCACGAACCGGGACTAAAGGGCAGCCTTTGGTCCCGGTTCAGGCCACCAACCGGGACCAATGGTGGTGGGCCAGGAGCGAGGCACATTGGTCTCGGTTCGTCCCACCAACCGGGACCAAAAGGTCCAGACGAACCGGGACCAATGGCCCACGTGGCCCGGCCGGCCCCCGGGGCTCACGAACCGGGTCAAATGCCCCCATGGGTCCCGGTTCTGGATTGAACCGGGAATAATGGGCTGGCCCTTCCTGGACCATTGCCCCCTTTTCTACTAGTAATGGGCTGGCCCTGCCTGGATTAGCAAGGAGTGTTTGATTTCACATAAAAAGTAAAGGAATTGTAAAAGGAGGTTGGAGTGGATGTTAGATTTCCTATGAAATATAGTACTAAAGATTCCAAAGGAAAAATTTCTGTGGGATTTAATCCTATGAATCAAAGGACAAACATAGGAAAAATTCCAAAGGATTTCAATCCTTCAAAAATCCTATTGAATTCCTTTGAATCGAAGTAGCCCTTAGCGGATTATATCCATGTTTCAGCAGGTCTCCAAACACAGGTGTATATCACATCTCTAGAGATCTAAATGGTATTTCCCATAGTATAGCTCATGAGGTTCTAAATCACTCTTTAGAACCTTCTTTTACATGCATAAACTCAGCTCACAGAAATAGGGAGTGCCCTGTAATTTCTTCCCTTCATCAAGTTAATCTCAAGGGATATGTACTCCATGTTGTAAACTGCTTATGAGTTGAATATAAGGCGTCTCTGGCGCTTTTTTTACTACTAAAAAACATTTTTCATAATTTGTTTTGATTTTACTGTTCATGCCTAGCTCAGCAGAACTTTCATGGAGAAAACAGTAACTAATCAGAGAGAGCAACTAGTTAACAAACGCTCCTTCGGGAGGCTCACAACGATCAGCGTCACTTGGCGCGCTCTTGCCCGCCCGCCACGTGTCGCACTCCGGGCGCTCCCTTCGGATTTTGTTTTTTTTCGCATGCGTTTTCGGCTTTTTAAACGGTTTTTTCGGGGTTTTTTTTTTGACATTTCGGTTTTTCACCGATCTTCCTTAACTTTTGGAACTAAATTTTTTTTGAGAAAAGAATTTTTTTGCGCGAAAAAACGCGTTTTTTTGCAAGAGTCACGGTTTTGTTTCTGCAAGAGGCACTGTTTTGCTTTCGCGGGAGTCGTGGCCGTGACTCTCGGAAACAGAAAAAGAAAACGTATTTTCTATTTTTTTTCCTTCCGCGAGAGGAACGGTTTTGCTTTCAAGAGAGGTACGATTGTGCTTTCGCGAGAGGCACGGCCGTGCATCTCGGAAACGAAAAAAACATGTTTTCTGTTTTTTTTTCATCCCGAGAGAGGCATGGTTTTGCTTCCGTGAGAGGCATGGTTGTGCTTTCATGAGAGGCACGGCCGTGCCTCTCGGAAACGAAAAAAACGTGTTTTCTGTTTTTTTTCTTTCACGAAAAACACGGTTTTGCTTCCGTGAGAGGCATGCTTGTGCTTTCGCTAGTGCCTCCTCGGAAACGGAAAAAAAGACGTGTTTTCTCTTTTTTTTTGTGAGAGACATGGTTTTGCTTCCGCGAGAGGCACGGTTGTGATTCCGTGAGAAGCACGGGAGTGCCTCTTTCGAAAAGAGAAAACCCCGTGCTCCCGGTTCGGTTTTTTCGTCCGGTTTTTTCTGGAAAAAAAGTTCGTCAAAACCTATCAACATTGGATCTAGTTCTGAATATCTCGACGTGAGGAATCCAACGGTGAAAACGGTTTGAGATTTGGACACACGGTTTAAGAGATAAAACATTTTGAATAAACGCATCTAAAAAAAGGAAAACTCCCCGGTTGCGACAAGTGGCGCACATGCAGCGCACCATTTGTCGCAACCTGAAAAAGTGGGAGTAATCTTTGCAACGAGTACTTCTTAACTACTGATTTCACTAATCGGCCAGTGGTTTAGCGAAATAGAAAAATAATCCGTCCATGGCTTTTCTTTTTTTTGAGCAAAAATTCATTTTGAGTCAACGGGTAGATCTTGGGCATCCTCATTCCCTCCCACCGTCACCACCATCAGATAAGCATGGTTGGATGGTCAAGACTATTTTATTCTTCGCCCTTCATGCTTTTATAGAGGTAGTAGATGCACGTGCAAGGCATGTTCCAAATAACTAAATAAGGCACTGGGAAGCTTGATCCTATCACCCTACGTGATGTGAGGTACAGAGAAAACCGAGTCATTAGAGGCAATTGTTCTTTACTATTACATTACTCTGCACACTAAATTTCTGTACTTCTTTAGGTTGCAAGTTCTTCCAAAAATACAATTCTATTAAATTTAGTCATCTTGAAGATAAAATATCAATCATAGATGCGCGGATTTCCTTATTTCAAAAGTGATGAAAGGAAGTCATTTGAAGTTACATTTCAGAAACTGCCTTGCAAAATTAGCAGGTTACATACATTATACAAGATACATTAAAAATCTACCACCGGATGCCGATGACATTTGCTCAAGCCACAGACGCTGATTTCAGGAGTAGAACTTGCCAGGACATTGAGGTATCTGTTTCGAGGTGTCCGCCTGCAGGGCTGCATGTGTTCAGTCACTCCAGTCGCAGAAATGAACCAAGTTACAATCATAATCCACAGATCAACTCTGAAATCAAACCTATATTATAAAGCTTGCATGCTACACCTTTGAGAGCTTCAGCAAAAAAAATCATGTATCAGTAGTAGGTACAAATATTATGACACTTGACGTATTTTGCTCTGTTTATCTGCATAGAAACCGATAAACGGACATTGATGGCGCCCAAGTAGCAAGGCAAGACATAGCCAGACACGTAGGAATATTTTAATTGCTATAATATGTAATTTAAATAGCATGGAGCAAAGAGTAAAACAATGTTCAGTGAACTATGATCCAATGTCTTTCATATCCCTATTTTTATAGTGTAGGTGCAAGAAGGAACTCTTGTATATTAAAGGTAGTTTTCCCCATGCAACTCTCTGCAGCTTGAGTGGGTGATGGCTCTGAACCACTATTTCTCTTTTGGGCAGCTTCAAATATTTCACAACCGATAACTCAATAGCATATCCATGTATTTTGAGCTAGCTTGCTAATTTTTCTGGATGTTACAATAAATTTATGTTACATCCAATCTGCCTGAATGAAATGGTGCATAGTGCAGGCAGGCATAGATCTACAACAATATGCGCTGCCTAACAATATCCACTTCAATTTCAGATTTCAATTTTATACTCCAACTTATCCTTGGGTATAAAGGAAAAAAATTGTGACTGGGAAATTGTACCACTACAAAGAGTAATCTGATCAAACTGCTTGCCAAGAAATTAATCCTCAACAAGATGAGAATTAGAGCAAAGAGCAAAAGTTATGTGTAGCTTTAACTAATCTAACCTGATAGCAGCATCGAGGGACATGGAGAGCATACCTTTCGATGCCTCTATGAACATGCTGAAAAAGTGCTTTGTCAGCTATAGTTAGTATTCAAAGCATGTAGAATAAAAGGGAAGGAAGCTTATTTAGTTACTTCAGAATGTTCTCATCAAATTGCCGTTCTGATTGTGAGCTCAGCAGTCAAGTAATAAGAGTAGCCGGTAAGTACCAGATACTCAGTGAATGAACAAAAATCTACCCATATTGGATGTCGCTTGTCAGGACAATGAGCATGAAGAGGTACAAAATCTTATTGAAGAGCATGACGACGGACTCCCGCGACAGCTTGACGAACGCCCACACCTATAGAAGGGAAATTGTTCGAGATGTTAAAAGTAAGGCCTCCTCTAAATAAATAAATAAACATTTGAGTAAATCCTGACCTTGCAGGATGCCATCTCTAACTTGGAAGATACTCTATAACGATGTTCTTCTCACTGTCACGTTGACAATGGCAGTTGGACATTCACATGTCTAAAGATCTCATGCTAATTATGTAGCAATCATGCTCAGTGATGATGCAAATTGTTGGTTTTGACAATGGCTTTACTTACGAATAAAAGAATGTACCTATCAATAGCAGCGGTCGCATGAGGTAACAGCAGTGGCAGCTGGAGGAGTGGTTCTGCTGTGCCCCCACAGTCAAGCACCAGCTTCCACCATCCAGCAGCACAGCAGTGACCATGTCGCTGAGCAGAGGAGGAATAGAGGAGCACCGGGATGACCTGCAAGCCAAAAATTAGGACCAAATTAGCGAGTTTTACAGGACTTCAATGGATGGGAAATTCAGGAGAATCCTTCTATGTTCATAAGAATCCCAAGAATCAAAACATGCAGGCTAACATGAAAGATTAGTCCCAGGCTTCTATTTCAGAGAGGAAAAGCATCTAGCATCAAGAGAGTTAAACCAAATAGTATAAAATTTTCTTCTTTAAACAATAGGCAAATGCCAAGCTATAGTTATGCATATTCTGCAATTAAGGAAAGATAAAGTTGGTCCATGATTGTTAAACATTGGCTTGATTCTGCTGCAGTAACTTCCTGATGCGAAATTATAAGATAAATATGAGCCTCTTATGTAGGAAACATGCAGCAGTACATGCCACCACATAAATCCAGATATAATTTTTGTAGAGTATAAGAAAACAAACTAATACTCCCTCCGTCCCGAAATACTTGTCATCAAACTGGATAAAAGGGATTGTATCTAGATGTATTTTAGTTTTAGATACGTCTCTTTTTATCCATTTTGATGACAAGTATTTTCAGGCGGAGGGAGTATGTATCAGCAAATGCAAGTCTCAACTAATGCACTAAAGCTAAGGCATAAATTCAATCAAATGCAATGTGCTCACCCAAGCACATGGATCACGCAAGGCACTTCTCATGTTCCACTGTTGTCTCTCGTACGATAATCCTCTTCCTTCACTTGAACCTTGGACCACAACATCTCCGTGCCTATGATTCCGAGCATGAATGTTTCCTCAGTCATGCTCTTATACCATAGCACCAACGCGTTTTTCGTCAGTAATTTGGTACAGGCCTCCACATTCCACAATTAGTACCGCTAATTCACAACTTTCAGATAACAAGTGATCCACGTTACAGCAGGTGATCCAGACGATTTTGAAGACATAGGTATGCACATCCAAAGCAGGGTAGCCACAAATCAAAAGCATCCACCAGCACGCACCTTTTTAATTCCAATGTACAGGGCCATCATTGTGACCGTTGTGGTCCGGCATTTCTTCGAACGGGTCGAGGGTGCATACACCTGCAGTACGATAGCTTCGAGTCAACTTCAGTTCAGAGAAAGATACATCTCGCCAAAGGATGGTAGAGAAAAGATGAATTGGCATGAGGAATATGCAAATCAGGATATGGACGAACCCGCATTGCTGGTCGCGTGCAGGGAGGTGCCTTGCGCGAGGAGGGCAAAGATGGTGATGCGGGCGCCGCGCTCATCGGCCTCGAAGTCATCCGTGACGCCGGAGGCCTCGAGCAAGGAGGCGGCCACATTGAACCCCCGGGCTTCGGTGAGGACGCGAGTGATGTTGCCTGCGGGGGACCGGTGGCTGTTGGAGACGGTCGCGGCGATGTCGAAGCCGTAGGGGACGATGAGGCCGCCCACCACGAGCACGCTGACGTTGCACGGGTCATTAGTGATGGCGCCGACGAAGGTGGAGTTCGACCACGAGGAGGGCGCCGTTGAGCGGACCACGACGGCCGAGCTGCCATAGCCGCCCGCGACCATGAGGTCACCGGCACGGCACCGATCTTGCGCATCCGCCGTCCGGCGAGCCGCGCCGATTCGCTGGCGTGGATGGGGGCCAAGCACGGTCGGGGGGCTGAGGTCTTGGTGTTGCATTGCCGGAGTGAATGGGGCAGCCGCGGACAGAGGTCGTGGCAGCCCGTGCCCTACGTGGATGGGGCGGCCTTGTGCGGAGGATGTAGCAGCGTAGTTGTGGCGGCGGGGCAGATGGAAGTGGCGAATGGAGGTGACAGGAGATTGAATACGTTTCCTGGAACACGCATTGGCGGACGAAATATTGGCAGAGTGCGGTGCGGTAGAAATTATCGCTAAGTGCACCCGAGACGTCAGATTGGATCAATGTAGTCTGTTAGATCTAATTAGTTGGGATAATCTGACGGTACAGCTGAGATTGTGTACACTGCATGGGGTGACTTTAAGAAAGAAAATGTTTGCTTATTTAATACTAATAATAAATAATAAATAATAAGTTTTTTTGAGGGAATTTAATACTAGTAAGTATAAGTATAGAAATCGGTCGATGGCTGTTTTCTCTTGGTTTCTGAGGAAGTGGGCCGGCCCACTCGCTCGGTCGTGGTTTCCCCTAACCCCCCAAAAAAGAATATCAATCTATGTTTGCCTAAAAAAAGGAAAATCAACCAGTGTCGTTCTGATCCCCTCAACAAATAATCTCCCAACATTTCAAAAAAAAAAAAATCTCCCAAACCCTAAAAAAAATCTCCCAGGCGGGCGGCGATTTTCCTGCCGTGGCGGTTGCCCGAGAAAAATATCGGGAGGCTGACGAGCGGATGTTGAAGAAGCAGGAGCAGCCGGCGGAGGGGAGGGGGCCAAATCATCTCGACGCGAGTACGACCCCGTACAGAGGGAATACACATACACCCGCTTCTTCAACCCCAGACTCGATCTCGATAAGTTGTGTAAGACCCCTCCGATTCCCCACCGATTCTCCCGCCGTTCGTTGTTGATTCCTGGTTGTCATCCCGGGACGATGAACCCGGCTTTTTTTTTCCTTTCGAGCTTTAATTGTGATGCGATTTCTCATAAGTGTTGTCTTGTTCGTCTCCACGTCGATGCACCGAGAGATGAATTTTCTGGGATGGAAAATAGATCGGATTACAATTTCTCATCGGTTGAACTGAACATTATAAAAGCCTTTCATTATACCTGATGACCCGCCGTTACAGGGATATATGCAAATCAAATAGATCTGGCATGATTCATCCATTGATGAACTGACCATTAATAATGCTATGCTTCAGCGAACAAGTAGTTTCTGAAGAAGAGCTACTTGAATACAATTAGTTTCTGGAGCGGCCTCGCAGCATGGTCGCCGGAGGGTGGGGCGATGAACCGGAGCTGGTGCTCCTTCGTGGAAGAGGCAGAATATTTTGTCAGGGCTTTGACAGTAGACCAAAAACTTCAGCCACAGTAGTACTACCATGTACTCCCTCCGTTCCAAAATAGATGACTCCTTGTTTTGGCATCATCATTAGACATGTAAAACGTCTCATACAGGATACAGCAACCACGCCCTATATTTACACCCGTCTGAATCAAGTAAGCTCCCAATACAACGCAGAAGGTTCGTAAACCACACCGTTACCTCATCCTGTTATGCATTCCCTTGACTTTCCCCAAGAATCAAGGAAAGTACAGACTCTGTTTGTACAGTATAACATTCCCTTAACTTTCCCAAGAATCAGCCCGCAGCAAAAAAGGTAACAACACATCCCTCAAAGGCAACGTTACTTTTCCATGCCGCCTTGGTCAGTATAACATCTAATTCTAAACTGAAGGTCTTCTTAGTGGCATTTGTACAGACTCTGTTTCCTGTGGAACCAAATATAAATATAAATATACGGGTACCAATTCAAGAATAACATGGTACACACTTAATTATTACTGTGCATAAGACGGTAGCAATAGGAATATATTGGGAGAGCTACCAAACAACCTAACCACTACCAATCATGTTGCAACCGTCTTTAGTTCCCTTGCGTACTCTACGTTTGGGCAAGGTTAGAAGGAATTTCTGTTCTCGTTTTCCAACAAAGAATTTATGTTCATTTCAGGAGTAAACTGGATAGCAGAAGCATATGACCCCTAGTTCAGCAATTGGTATTTATGCACACAAGTAAGAAAAATGAGAAGATAAGACAAGAAATGCATACCCTTGCTCTAAGCACGCGATTTAACTATACGTGCACATACTCTGGTTATTGTTTCATTCATGCTCCTAGTCTGTTCAATTAATAATTGAAGAAAAGTCAGGATGATCTGAGGAAAAAGGAAAAAGAGAGCTAGAAACTAAACTACTCCCTCCGTCCCATAATGTAAGACGTTTTTTGACACTACACTAGTGTCAAAAAACGTCTTACATTATGGGACGGAGGAAGTAATAAATATGCTCACCGGCTTGATCGTAAAATAATCATGCAGCCACCGCCGGATCTCATCAATCTTGAGAGCAAATTTGAACTCACAAAACGTACAAATCCAAATTCCCATAACTAGATGGCTCTCATTGAATACAGGTGCCCCATAACATCCCAGTGACCCCGGCATATCAAACTCAAAAACTCTAAGTCAGGAGCATACACTGGATCCAAATCCTTGCCAATCACGGGGCCGCCACTGCAGTAAAGAAAGACATGTTATGCATCTAGTGGATACCTTATACTAGATTTCAGTTATAATGTTTTCCCTTTATATTCTAGCAAATGCCAAAAACTCACCAGATTTTACCATTTATGGTAGTGCCAAATAAAACCTTGTCATCTTTCTGACAAGTGGGGAAGCAGAAAATTGAGAACACTTCTGTTGCCCTTTTGTAAAAAGACTGACCCATCAAGTCCTCATTGTCAATGAATTTAACAGGGACATATGACTTCTTGGGGTAAGGAACAAATACAAGACATAAGTCCTTCCACCAATCAACGCAGTATACTTCCCCCTTAGCTGAATGCCCATCAAGAAAGTCCACTCGTAGGATTATATTCTCATTTAGCATCCCAACTGAATTAAAATCAGGGCCAGGGCGTGTGGTGAAAGCTCTCAAAGCTTTAGAGGAGCTGAGAATTAAAATGAACTTTTTGGATGAGTGGATAATGGAACCTGTTCCGTAAGACCTCATCGGTTTCCTCCCCTCCTTAGAGCTATACTTCCACTGAACTTTTAAGGAAATGACTGACTCAAGATGCTTATCAGCGAGTTCACACATGATACGAGCTGATTTGCGGTCGTCATCCATGGTCAGCCACTGCCATATGATTATTCAAGCACATCATTAAGATAAGTAACACTGAAATGGAATTATATAATACATGCAGCCATTTTAAGTACAGTAAAGATGATTTCACAAGATGTAGAAATAATGCTGACATGGAATCTGGAATGCATGCCTTATAATGTCAATAAGAGATATGCAAACATATTTGCATGGCATTTCCCATATGAGCAAGAAAGAACAGGCAAAGGTTCAAGCAGCTGGAAAAGCTAGTGTCTACAATCCACAAGTTTCAATCTGAAGAGTATAGTGCAGCAGCAAATTGCATAAAACAGCCAATATAGTTAGGCAACAAACATGTGCATAAAGAAAAAAAAAGGAGAAATCCCCTGGTGTGTTCTGACCCTAACCATTCAATGCACCATCAGGTATATGTAAAAGCATCTCCAACTGAATCCTAATCGCAACCCATTGCTGTTTTTTTATCAGAAAGCAGAAAACCAGTCTCCAACTAACCCCATCAGGAGAGTATCTTCCTTATTTCTCGGTGAAATTTGGCTTGTTACTTCAGGAACAAAGATACAATACAGCTCAAAAATAATGTTTCATTTCTTATACGCGTTTTGGTTTTGGCTCGATGTTTCAAGATCAGATGACTTGAACAACAAAATATGTTGTTAGTTAACATGTGAAGATTGCCCTTTTGTGATGTTAAAATCCATAATATGCCAAGGCATGTGAATTAAATAAAATTATCTTGATGCTTCGTTATTCATGCAAATTTCTGATGTCTTTTCTATTTTACATGTCAGTGTAGTTTATTACTATGTTACCATTACTAAGCAACCCTAACACACATAGTTCACATCTAAACGCAGAACCGTCATGGCATTGAGCATTCAACAGCTGATATTTTTTGTGTGCTAGGTATGCTGCAGCAACAAAGAGCTAGTCGTCGTCGTATGACAATGAGACAACAAATCGAGAAATTACATGAGGAAGCTACGACCACGCACTGCAAGGTGGTCCCGAGACTCTTGGAGCATGAAGAGATATGGAGAGGGAATTTTTTTAAGAGGCTCTCCATATAAAGATATGGGGGTTTCTTTGGCGATGCTCTAGCTAAATATTATACAATATTCATGAAGGAAAAAATATGCTGCGGAATATAACAGCATATGAGATGGTAAGTTCTGTGTTTGCGGAAACAAACCATTCCCTGCATCATGATGTTGGCACGGTACTGCCATGGTAATATCTCTTAGAATTAGAAGTGTGGATGTTATATGTGCAACAGAATGCATAGGTAGTATTTTTAACACTTAATGCAGAAGGATTTCTATATATGAACAATGAGAAATACTTTATTGAAAGGCAGAAACCAAAATCCAGTCTACACAAACATATACTGATGCTTGGAAACTCCTAACGGCTCCGAAGCTATTTGTCTTTTGGAATTGCAAAAAAAAAATTCAACTGAAAGACACATGTAAATATTGCAATAATTATTTGGAATGGCAGATTTTCCTGGAAAAATATACATCTCTGCGAGCTGTGAAAAGAACAAGCACATCGCAGCACTAGTCTCCCATCCTCCCTTGTGTTCGTTTGCACAGTTTACAAATGAAAATACTGCTTCGCGGTCCATAGTTTTTTAACTCAAAAAACTTCTAAAATGTAGAAGAAAAAAAGAGCTCACTACAGCTCAGGAGCCAACTGTCTATTATCCTAATGTGGTGGATAAGGACTGAGTGGTGTTGCGCATAGCACTCATGGCTTGGAGTCAGGATGCTTCACAGACGACTCCTGCTGGCGTATGTGTGCCAGACATGTCCCTTCCAAAAGTCATAAGAAGAATATTGGTTCCCAAACAAATACTATCAAGCATGACAAATAATTGCTGCAAATCTACCCCCACGCATGCTATTCTTGTTTCATCTTCATACATACATATATAAGAACAGAAAATGGAAATTTTACCTTGGGGACAAGCTTGGCAGCTTCTGGAAGCAGAGGGGCGTCTGGGCATGCTTGGGCGGTGAGCTGACTTGGACATAGGTGGTCTTGATGGCGGACTGGGTAGAGACCTTGCCGGGGCGAATGCGGGGTGGGGGAAATGGGGACCGGCAGCTTAGATATGATTCTAGATAATCTGGCTACTGTTTTATTCATACTACTTGTCTGTTGGAATAATTAAAGAAAAGTCAGAAAGATATGAGGAAAATGAGAAGCAGAAACTAAATTAACAAAAATGTTCACCATCTCGATGTCAAAACAATCATGGAGCCACCGCTGAATCTGATCAAGCGTAAGAGCAAACTCCAATTTATCAAATCGACAAGTGCAAATACCCATAACTAAAAGATTATCTGTGAATACAGGTCTCCCAGGACACTCCTTTCCCCCCGGCATAGTGAACTCAAAAAACTCCAAGTCAGGATCGTAAACTGGACCCAAATCATTGCCAATTATTGGGAGGCCACTGCAGTGAAGAAAGACATGTTATGCATTTAGTGAATATCTTGTACAAGATTTCAGTTAAGCTGTTTTCACTTTAAATTTTAACAAATGTTAACAACTCACCATATTTTACCATTTGAGGTAGTGCCAAACAAAATCTTCTGACCATTTGGTATACAAAAGATTGAGAACACTTTTGTTCCCCTTTTGTAAATAGACTGATCCATCAAATTCTCATCATCCATGAACTTTACAGGTTCATAGGTCCTCTCAGGGAAAGGAATAAGTACAAGACACAAGTCTTTCCACCAACTGATGCAATAAACCATGCCCATAGCTGAATGCCCATCAAAGAAGTCCACTTGAAGAAATATATTCTCATTTAGTATTTCAATGGTATCAAATGCGGGACCAAAGCATGTGGTGAAATTTCTGAAAATTGTAGAGCAGCTGAGAATTAGCATGGACTCCTGAGATGAATAAATGATGGAACCTGTTGCCCGAGGCATAATCGGTCTCCTCCCCTCCGTAGACCAATCCCTCCACCAAACTTTTAGGCAAACAACTGACTGAAGATGTCTATCAGCAAGATCATTCATGATATGAGCTGACTTGCCGTTGTCATCCATGGCCAGACACTGCCATATGATTATTCAAGCACACCATCAAGATAAGTAGCATGGAAATGAAATTATATAATATATGCAGCCATTTTGAGCAAAAGTGAAGATGATTCCATCAGATATAGAAATAATGTTGACATGGAAATATGGAATGCATGCCTTATATTGTCAATAAGTGACATGCAAACATATTTAGATGTCTCCCATATGAGAAGAAAGAACAGTCAAATGTTCAAGAAACTGGGAAATCTAGCATGCCTACAATCCAATAGATTCAATGTTAATAGTATAGAGCAGCAGCAAATCACATAAACCAGCCAAATCAAGCAAGTCAGTGGATTTGAGCTTATGAGGTGTCCATCCTCATTTACCTTTTTCTCTTCAGCAACCGCATCTTCTGTTTTACTCTTGATTCCCCATGATTTGCTGCTATCTTCGTTGGGTTCTACAACCAGCACTCCATCCTCACCAGTTCCTAAGCCTGTGCTGTCTGCCTTGCTATCAGTCCCAATAAGTAGAGAGTTTGATCCAGTTGGGACATTGGATTTCTTTTCTGCATCCAAATCTTTCATGCCCGACTCATCCTTCTGAACCTCTGCTGCCTCGTTACAATCTGCATTCTTGTCAGCATCTTTTCGACTGCCATTGCTGCAACCATTGACTTTGTCACCCGCTCCACTGCCCTTTACATTTGTTGTCGCGACATCAGAAGGTGGAGACTTTGAGATGGGGATACTTCCCTTAACACCAGAATCACTTGGGGTAAACCTGATTGCAGAGAAAGGATTAGAAGAAGGAGCTGGCAGTGGCTGCTGGCTTGTAACCTCAACAGTCGTTCTGATTGTCAGCACTTCTTTACGAGCTTTCTTAAATGTCCTTGCCTCTGGCTCTGGTGAGCCATCATCAAGCTCAGGATTGTCCTTGTTGATTTGTTTATCTGCAGCCCTCTTCCTAGAGGTCTGAGGATGTTCCTCAACCACCATCTTAGGAGTTTTGAGTACCTGGATGTAAAAATATTGGAACAAACTATGAAAACAGTTACAAAGTAGTTTAGACAAGTAACCATCCAGTCATCACGGAGATAGCACAGTTTAGACAAATTTGACTACGCAGACCATTTACAGAATAAACTTAAAATAAACCAGGAAAGTTGAAAAGTTATTATTGTTGTATATGGTGGAACAAGTGTACACAAAATAAAAAACCATAATGTAGCCAAACTAGGTTGCCCAAAGTTGCAAAGATGGACTCATGTACATCACTGTGAGCTGTGAAAGAAAAAAAGCAGATCACAGCAGTAATCATCCTTGTGTTCGTTTGCACAGGTCACAAATGAAAAATATGCTTCATGATCCATAATGTGTTTCCTCATGTAAAAGGGGGGCTCCGGAGCCAACTTCTATTATCATTCCCATTAATCAAAAAAAAACTTCTATTATCATTCCCTCAAAAAAAAATTCTATTATCCTGGTACGGTGGAGGGAGTGACCGGTGGAGCGCATCGCACGCATGGCTTGGAGTCAGGTGGACGACTCGGTCTATGCAATTGTACATGCCATCTGCTGTTTCTTTTTTCTAATAAAAAGAAAAACAAGCCATCCGCTATCCTTTATCAGATACGTCCCTTCCATCAGGCATAAGAAGTCCCCAAAATAATCAAGCATCGCAATACACGTGGAAAAGCAAAACCACCCGCACACATAACAAATTAAGCAGCGCGCATACATCCATATGCAATAGAATGGAAGTTTTACCTCGGAACAAGTTCAGAAGCTTCTGATAGCAGAGGGGGCGAGTTTGGGGGCGAGCTGGCTCGGGCAGAGGCGGTCTTGACCGCGGGCTGGGCAGAGACCTCGTCGAGGCAGATGCGGACTGTGGCGAGTGCGTCCGGCAGCGGCGCGAGCTGGGCCGAGCTATGGGTGGACGAAGGAGGACGTGGAGATCTGGTACCGGAACAGGGCGGCCGCGGCGGGAGGATGGCGCAAAACCCTAACACCCGCCTCTCCTCGCCGGAGGAAGATCCAGTGAATATGCTTCTACAGAGTCACATATGAACAGCACCTCTCTAGGCCGTCTGATTGAGATCAATGGCCAGATTGGCATGAACAGTGACTCCTGCAACTAGAATCATCTTTTTTTTTTTGAGCAGTTGCTACTAGAATCATGAACGGTGCGCTCGTTGCTCTATTTGAACCGTCCATTTTCCTTCTTTTTAACGAGGAACTGTCCATTCTAAACCCAACAGTAAGGTCGTTACTTTTTCACAGCGTGAAATGTTTCTCCTTCTATCGGGTGACTCCTTAAGCGATTATGTTTGTCGGGCCGTCGCTGACCGCCTTCGTGAGGGCGTATTCGTGAGTTTTGCTGCTAAGGACCTGTTCTGATCTTCTCCAACTTCACAAAACTTCACATAACCAGCTTCTCATGCTAGCTTCTCGCTCTGCCTGGCGATCTCATTCCGTTCTGCTCGATCGGTAGCTTCTTCTAGCGATACATTAGCTGGCAGCCCAGCTAGACCAAGATCTGGCCTGTTCGGTGGCATTTGGGCCGGCTGAAACCAGCCCATTTAGAGGAGAGAGGAAAGGTTACGTACCAGGGTGAGCGAACCGTTTTCTTTACGAGGGAAAGAGCGAACCGTTTTCTTAAGCGGTGGCACATCGGCCGTAATATAAGCGAACTTCATCTTTTCGATTTGGTGGAGCTGGGCCGGCCTCGCTCCAGTTTTTTGCACTGGAATCGCCCAAAGCTTCCCGAAGCTAGCTTCCAGCAGCAAAATCGTTCGGCTCTGCTTCGCTCCAGAATTTTGTGAAGCGTGGAGTGGGAGGAGATCAGAACAGGCCCTAAGTATAGTAGTTTATGATTCAGTCTCGTGTGCATGGTGTATGTGGTGAGGTCGTAAGGAGTTGTGCTACTTCATATTCCTATTGTTAGGAATTTCTTCTCCTGGTTGACGTATTCAAGAGGAAGGGAGCAATAAGTTTTTTGGCTTGGAATTGTCATGGCAATGTTGATACGTCTCTAAGGTATCTATAATTTTTAATTGTTTCATGCTATTGTAATTGTCATAGATGTTTTATATGCTATTTTATATGATTTTTGGGACTAACCTATTAATTTAGAGCCCAGTGCCAGTTTTCTGGTTTTTTCCTTATTTTTGAGTTTTACGAAAAGGAATACCAAACGCGGTCCAAATGACCTGAAAATTTACGGTGATTTTTTGTGGACCAGAAGAAGCCCCCGAAGCAAAAGATTTGGGCCAGAAGAGTCCCGAGTGAACCACAGGGGTGGAGGGCGCGCCCTACAACTCCGGGAGGGTGCTCCGGTCTTGTCGTTGACTCGTGGACCCCCCTAACGTGAAGCCGGCGCCAAAAAATCATGTAAATACATAAACCCCCGAAAAGAAACCTAGATCGGGAGTTCCGCCGCCGCAAGCCTCTTTAGCCACCAAAAACCAATCGGGGCCCTGTTCCGGCACCCGGAGGTGGGAATCATCACCGGTGGCCATCTTCATCATCCCGGCGCTCTCCATGACGAGGAGGGAGTAGTTCACCCTCGGGGCTGAGGGTATGTACCAGTAGCTATGTGTTTGATCTCTCTCTCTCTCTCTCTCTCTCTCTCATGTTCTTGATTTGGCACGATTTTGATGTACCGCGAGCTTTGCTACTATAATTGGATCTTATGATGTTTCTCCCCCTCTACCTTCTTGTAATGGATTGAGTTTTTTCTTTGAAGTTATCTTATCGGATTGAGTCTTTAAGGATTTGAGAACACTTGATGTATGTCTTGCGTGTGCTTATCTGTGGTGACAATGGGATATTCATATGATCCACTTGATGTATGTTTTGGTGATCAACTTGCGGGTTCTGTGACTTTGTGAACTTATGCATAGGGGTTGGTACACGTTTTCGTCTTGACTCTCCGGTAGAAACTTTGGGGCACTCTTTCAAATTCTTTGTATTGGTTTGAATAGATGAATCTGAGGTTATGTGATGCATATTGTATAATCAAATCCACGGATACTTGTGGTGACATTGGAGTATCTAGATGGCATTATGGTTCTGGTTGATGTGTGTCTTAAGGTGTTATTTTAGTATGAACTCTAGGGCTGTGTGTGTGACACTTATAGGAATAGCCCAATAGATCGATCAGAAAGAATAATTTTGAGGTGGTTTCGTACCCTACAATAATCTCTTCATTTGTTCTCCGCTATTAGTGACTTTGGAGTGACTCTTTATTGCACGTTGATGGATTGTTATATGATCCAATTATGTTATAATTGTTGAGAGAACTTGCACTAGTGAAAGTATGAACCCTACGCCTTGTTTTCAAGCATTGCAATACCGTTGTCGCTCACTTTTGTTACTAGTTACCTTGCTGTTTTTATATTTTCAGATTACAAAAACCCATATCTACCATCCATATTACACTTGTATCACCATCTCTTCACCGAACTAGTGCACCTATACAATTTACCATTGTATTGGGTGTGTTGGGGACACAAGAGACTCTTTGTCATTTGGTTGCAGAGTTGTTTGAGGGAGACCATCTTCATCCTATGCCTCCCACGGATTGATAAACCTTAGGTCATCCACTTGAGGGAAATTTGCTATTGTCCTACAAAACTCTGCGCTTGGAGGCCCAACACGAGTCTACAAGAAGAAGGTTGCGTACTAGACATCACATGCTCTCGGTCATGACAATTCTTGAACTCTTGGAATCCAAGGGCGGATGTGATTTTTTGTCGAAATCTCATCTGAATAAAGATAAGGCTACCAAGTTACATCTGCAATTAGGTTTTGATTTGTCCCATGTTGTAGTAAGTCATGGTAGAGCTAGTGGTTTTGTCTGGTTTTACAGTCAAACAAATGAAGTTGTCCTAAATTTTCCATCCTAGAATTATATTGATGGCATGACCATGTCTAGGTCTAATGCGGGGTGGCGCCTAAGTGGATTTTATGGCGAGCTTGCTTGGGATAAGAAGCACTTGTCATGGGATTATATTTGAGGAATTTTCATGCTGGTGCAACTGGTCCATTGCTAATCACTGGAGACTTAATGAAATCTGGAACTCCAGTAAAAAGGAAGGAGGGGCCCAGAGGCCGAGTGCTATGATGCAAGTGTTCAAGAATTATTTGGCTGATTGCGGGCTTGATGATGCTGATTTTATTGGAGATCCATTCACATGGGCTAGAGGTATGATCAGAGAATGGCTGGACAAGGCATTTTGTAACGGAGCTTGGTCTGACAAGTTCCCAATAGCAACTCTGATCCATGAACAACAAGTACAATCAAATCATAAACCCTTTCTTGACACTGAGTACATTGATGCGTCACATCCTTGTAATCTAATGGAGGCGCCACTTTGAGGCTCATTGGCTACAAGAAGAGATGGTGTCAAGAAATTGTTCACACGACATGGGAAAGGGCGAAGCTCGCTGACATTAGTCCATCAATGAGGCTAGAACTCACGTTGTAATTGACGATCTTCACCAATGGGATCAACAAGGTTTGAAAGGACCGAAAAGCACATTGCAAAGCTGACGAAGGAACTTGAAAAAAATCATTGTGGGCCTTTAAATGCTGAAACTCAAGGGCGACAGAAAGAAGTACAAATTCTTATCGAAAATCTCCTTGATCAAAAGGAGATTTACTGGTTGCAACACATTCACGCCAACTAACTTTTGCATCGTGATAGAAACTCTTCCTTTTTTCACAAGGCAATGTTCGCACCCATTTTTGGCAAACCACCTGCCAATGAGACATTCCTATAATGGTAGGCGGCTCGGATGATTGCACCCGAGGAGGTACTCGGAACGTGAAGAACAAGCAAGAGACATGCAAGAAACACTTGGGAGCAAGGTGCACGGGGGGTCTGAGAGTGACCAATTCTAGCTCTCCCAAGGTGTTACAAGATGCCATGTCCCAATCGATAGGCTCATCAGTTCGGCATGTTCCATGTTCTAGATGGCATGCCACCATGTCCCAGCCAGTAGGTTATATCCGACTACCGCCATGCTGATGTAGGGAGGAACCCTAGATTCGAGCCCTTTTCACTCTTGGAGGGGGAAATCAAGATGAACACCCAAGAACACAAGAACAAGAGGAGTCTCTTAACGAGAACCAAGATACACAACCCACTATCTCACAAATCCATACAAGAACCAAGATCCATAATCAACGAAAGGAAATAGTTAATAAGGTAGTTCTTCCCAATCCTTAGAGGAACTGAGGTCTTGTAAGGTAGTCTTCTCCAATCCCTAAGGGAGGAGGCCTTGATATCCACTAGGGAATATTCTCCTAGGAGGTCTTGAATTCCAAGGAGTGATATATGAGAAAAGCTATCTCAAGGTCTAATACAATATACTTTGCTAGCCCTAACAAATGGAAGATGTATGAAATATATAGGTGGCTGGAGGTTGGGGACGAGCTAAGGGGTACAAGCTACATTTCCTCAATTGTTATGTGCGCAAGCATGTCGGATGTTCCAACTTAAGTCGGATATTCTAACTTGTCGAAGGTTGGGCCGGGTTTTACTTCGGAGTATCTAACCCAAGCTAAATACCGGATGCAGCAAGTCGGGTGTCCGACCGGAGGTTGGGTCGAAGGTTCCGACTTGACCTCCGACTTTTGCAGTTTCACCTGCTTTTGCCTCCTTGTGTCGCTTCTTGCTCTCCTCCTCAATTCCATCATACCAAATCACATTTAGCATTACAGCTTGAGGTAGCAACCATGTCTCATTGAAATGCAAGGGAATTTTAAAGAGGAGTTCACCTTGAATTCAATAGCACGTGCGCGGGCTCTTGTCATAGGACCACTGGGAGGCATAGGTGTTGGTGTAGGGACCATGGTGGTGTCCATGGGGTACTCTGCACCATCTTCCCCCTTGGGGAAGATTCACTCTAGAATTGATATACTCATCACCATGGAAAGGGGTCAAGTCCTTGACGTTGAAGATGTTGCTCATGTTGTACGTACCACGTGGGAGGTCGATCATGTATGCATTATTGTTGTGGCATTCCAATACCTTGAATGGACCATCTGCTCGAGGTAGTAGCTTTGACTTGTGCTCACTGGGGAATCGGTCCTTGCGAAAGTGGATCCTTGAAGAGATCACCAGGGTTGAATACCATCGGCTTCTTGTTGATGTTTATCTTGGCGATGAGGCATTGCACTTAATGCTCAATGGTAAAACTTGTGTCTTCCTGCATCTTCTTTGTGTAAGTAGCTCTTGCCCTTTCATAACCCACAAGTATAGGGGATCAGTTGTAGCCTCTTTCGATAAGTAAGAGTGTCAAAACCCAATGAGGAGCTAAAGGTAGAACAAATATTCCCTCAAGTTCTATCGACCACCGATATAACTCTACGCACGCTTAACATTCGCTTTACCTAGAACAAGTATGAAACTAGACGTACTTTGTAGGTGTGATAGGATAGGTTTGCAAGATAATAAAGAGCATGTAAATAAAAGGTAGAGGCTGTTTAGATAAACACACAACTAAGTTAGTTTTAGTAGAGAGCTTTTTGTCACGAGAAAGTTATTTGTCCCTAGGCAATCGATAACTATACCGGTAATCACTATTGCAATTTTATATGAGGGAGAGGCATAAGCTAACATACTTTATCTTCTTGGATCATATGCACTTATGATTGGAACTCTAGAAAGCATCCACAACTACTAAAGATCATTAAGGTAAAACCCAACCATAACATTATAAGGCATCAAGTCCTCTTTATTCCCATACGCAAACAACCTACTTACTCGGGTTTGTGCTTCTGTCACTCACGCCCCCCACCATAAGCAAATTATGAACATATTGCAAACCCTACATCGAGGATCCCTCGCGCTTGCGCAACACGGAGAGCACCATAGGACAACACTAATAATAAAACATGCAACTCAAACCAATCACGATCACCAATTAACCCATAGGACAAAACCGATCTACTGAAACATCATAGGTGAAGGAAATATGCCCTAGAGGCAATAATAAAGTTATTATTTATTTCCTTATATCATGATAAATGTTTATTATCCATGCTAGAATTGTATTAATCGAAAACATAATACATGTGTGAATACATAGACAAACATAGTGTCACTAGTATGCCTCTACTTGACTAGCTTGTTTATCAAAGATGGTTATGTTTCCTAACCATGGACAAAAGAGTTGTCATTTGATTAACGGGATCACATCATTAGGAGAATGATGTGATTGACTTGACCCATTCCGTTAGCTTAGCACTTGATCGTTTAATATGTTGTTATTGCTTTCTTCATGACTTATACATGTTCCTGTAACTATGAGATTATGCAACTCCCGTTTACCGAAGGAACACTTTGGGTGCTACCAAACGTCACAATGTAACTGGGTGATTATAAAGGAGTACTACAGGTGTCTCCGAAGGTACATGTTGAGTTGGCGTATTTCGAGATTAGGTTTTGTCACTCCGATTGTCGGAGAGGTATCTCTGGGCCCTCTCGGTAATGCACATCTTTATAAGCCTTGCAAGCAATGTGACCAAATGAGTTGGTTACGGAATGATGCATTATGGAACGAGTAAAGAGACTTGTCGGTAACGAGATTGAACTAGGTATTGGATACCGAGGATCAGATCTCGGGCAAGTAACATACCGATGACAAAGGGAACAACGTATGTTGTTATGCGGTTTGACCGATAAAGATCTTCGTAGAATATGTAGGAACCAATATGGGCATCCAGGTTCCGCTATTGGTTATTGACCGAGAATAGCTCTAGGTCATGTCTACATAGTTCTCGAACCCGTAGGGTCCGCACGCTTAACGTTACGATGACAGTTTTATTATGAGTTTATAAGTTTTGATGTACCGAAGTTTGTTCAGAGTCCCGGATGTGATCACGGACGTAACGAGGAGTCTCAAAATGGTCGAGACATAAAGATTGATATATTGGACGACTATATTTGGACACCGGAAGTGTTCCGGGTGATTTCGGAGAAAACCGGAGTGCCGGAGGGTTACCGGAACCCCCCCCCCCGGAGAGTTAATGGGCCACATGGGCCTTGGTGGGAAGAGAGAGGGGCGGCCAGGGTGGGCCGCGCGCCCCCTCTCCCTCTGGTCCGAATTGGACTAGGAGGAGGGGCGGCGCCCCCCTCTTTCCTTCCCCCTCTCCCCCTTCCTTTTCCCTCCTAGTAGGAGTAGGAAAGGGGGAGTCCTACTCCTACTAGGAGGAGGACTCCTCCTCCTTGGTGCGCCCACAAGGACCGGCCGGCCTCCCCCCTCCCTCCTTTATATACGGGGGCGGGGGGCACCCCATAGACACACAAGTTGATCTACGGATCATTCCTTAGCCGTGTGTGGTGCCCCCTCCACCATATTCCACCTCGGTCATATCGTCGCAGAGTTTAGGCGAAGCCCTGCGCGGGTAGAACATCATCATCATCACCACTCCGTCGTGCTGACGGAACTCATCCCTGAAGCTTTGCTGGATCGGAGCCCGGGGATCGTCATCAAGCTGAACGTGTGCTGAACTTGGAGGTGCCGTACGTTCGGTGCTTAGATCGGTCGGATCATGAAGACGTACGACTACATCAACCGTGTTGTGCTAACGCTTCCGCTTACGGGCTACGAGGGTACGTGGACAACACTCTTCCCTCTCGTTGCTATGCCATCACCATGATCTTGCGTGTGCGTAGATTTTTTTTGAAATTACTACGTTCCCCAACAGTGGCATCCGAGCCTAGGTTTTATGCGTTGATGTTATATGCATGAGTAGAACACAAGTGAGTTGTGGGCGATATAAGTCATACTACTTACCAGCATGTCATACTTTGGTTTGGCGGTATTGTTGGATGAAGCGGCCCGGACCGACATTACGCGTACGCTTACGCGAGACTGGTTCTACCGACGTGCTTTGCACACAGGTGGCTGGCGGGTGTTAGTTTCTCCAACTTTAGTTGAATCGAGTGTGGCTACGCCCAGTCCTTGCGAAGGTTAAAACAGCACCAACTTGACAAACTATTGTTGTGGTTTTGATGCGTAGGTAAGAACGGTTCTTGCTAAGCCCGTAGTAGCCACGTAAAACTTGCAACAACAAAGTAGAGGACGTCTAACTTGTTTTTGCAGGGCATGTTGTGATGTGATATGGTCAAGACGTGATGAGATATAAGTTGTTGTATGAGATGATCATGTTTTGTTGAAGTTATCAGCAACTGGCAGAAGCCCTATGGTTGTCTCTTTGTTGCATAAGATGCAAGTGCCAAATAATTGCTTTACTTTATCGCTATGCGATAGCAATAGTTGCAAGAGCAATAGTTGGCGAGGCGACCATGTGACGACACATTGATATAGATCAAGATGATGAAGATCATGGTGTCGTGCCGGTGACGATAGAGATCATGACAGTACTTTGGAGATGGATATCAAAGGCGCAAGATGATCATGGCCCTATCATGTCACATATTTTGATTGCATATGATGTTTTTATACATCTTATTCTGTTTTGTTTGACGGTAGCATTTTAAGATGATCTCTCACTAATTATCAAGAAGTGTTCTCCCTGAGTATGCACCGTTGCGAAAGTTCTTCGTGCTGAGACACCACGTGATGATCGGGTGTGATAGGCTCTACGTTCAAATACAACGGGTGCAAAATAGTTGCACACGTGGAATACTCAGGTTAAACTTGATGAGCCTAGCATATACAGATATGGCCTCGGAACACGGAGACTGAAAGGTCGAGCGTGAATCATATAGTAGATATGATCAACATAATGATGTTCACCATTGAAACTACTCCATCTCACGTGACGATCGGACATGGTTTAGTTGATTTGGATCACGTGATCACTTAGATGACTAGAGAGATGTCTGTCTAAGTGGGAGTTCTTAAGTAATATGATTAATTGAACTTTAATTTATCATGAACTTAGTCCTGGTAATATTTTGCAAATTATGTTGTAGATCAATAGCTCACGTTGTTGCTTCCCTATGTTTTTGCTTCCCTATGTTTTTATATGTGTTCCTAGAGAAAAACTAAGTTGAAAAATGTTGGTAGCAATGATGCGGACTTGGTCCGTGATCTGAGGTTTATCCTCATTGCTGCACAGAAGAATTATGTCCTTGATGCACCGCTAGGTGACAGACCTATTGCAGGAGCAGATGCAGACGTTATGAACGTTTGGCTAGCTCAATATGATGACTACTTGATAGTTTTGTGCACCATGCTTTACGGCTTAGAATCGGGACTTCAAAGACGTTTTGAACATCATGGACCATATGAGATGTTTCAGGAGTTGAAGTTAATATTTCAAGCAAATACCCGAGTTGAGAGATATGAAGTCTCCAACAAGTTCTATGGCTAAAAGATGGAGGAGAATCGCTCAACTAGTGAGCATGTGCTCAGATTGTCTGGGTACTACAATCGCTTGAATCAAGTGGGAGTTAATCTTCCAGATAAGATAGTGATTGACAGAATTCTCTAGTCACCATCACCAAGTTAGTAGAACTTTGTGATGAACTATAGTATGCAAGGGATAACGAAAATGATTCCCGAGCTCTTCGTGATGTTGAAATCGACGAAGGTAGAAATCAAGAAAGAGCATCAAGTGTTGATGATTGACAAGACCACTAGTTTCAAGAAAAGGTCAAAGGGATAGAAAGGGAACTTCAAGTAGAATGACAAGCAAGTTGTCACTCCCGCGAAGAAGACCAAAGCTGGACCAAAGCCTGAAACTGAGTGCTTACACTGCAAAGGAAATGGTCATTGGAAGCGGAAATGCCCTAAATATTTGGTGGATAAGAAGGATGGCAAAGTGAACAAAGGTATATTTGATATACAGGTGTTTGATGTGTGCCTTACTAGTGTTTATAGTAGCCCCTGAGTATTTTGATACTTGTTCGGTTGCTAAGATTAGTAACTCGAAACAGGAGTTACATAATAAACAGAGACTAGTTGAGGGTGAAGTGACGATGAGTATTGGAAGTGGTTCCAAGATTGATATGATCATCATCGCACACTCCCTATACCTTCGGGATTAGTGTTAAACCTAAATAAATGTTATTTGGCGTTTGCGTTGAACACGAATATGATTTGATCATGTTTATTGCGATACGGTTATTCATTTAAAATCAAAGAATAATTGTTGTTCTGTTTACATGAATAAAACCTTCAATGGTCATACACCCAATGAAAATAGTTTGTTGGATCTCGATCGTAGTGATACACATATTCATAATATTGATGCCAAAAGATGCAAAGTTAATAATGATAGTGCAATTTGTTTGTGGCACTGCCGTTTGGGTCATATCGGTGTAAAGCGCATGAAGAAACTCCATAAAGATGGATTTTCGGAATCACTTGGTTATGAATCATTTGATGCTTGCGAACCGTGCCTTTTGGGCAAGATGACTAAAACTCCATTCGCCGGAACAATGGAACGAGCTACTGACTTATTGGAAATAATACATACCGATGTATGCGATCCAATGAGTGTTGATGCTCGTGGCAAGTATCGTTATTTTCTGACCTTCACAAGATGATTTGAGCAGATATGGGTATATCTACTTGATGAAACATAAGTCTGAAATAGTTGAAAGGTTCAAAGAATTTCAGAGTGAAGTAAAAAATCATCGTAACAAGAAAAATAAAGTTTCTGCGATCTGATTGCGGAGACGAATATTTGAGTTACGAGTTTGGTCTTCAATTAAAACAATGTGGAATAGTTTCACAGCTCACGCCACCTGGAACACCACAACGTTATGGTGTGTCCGAATGTCGTAACCGCACTTTATTGGATATGGTGCGATCTATGATGTCTCTTACTGATTTACCACTATTGTTTTGGGGTTATGCATTAGAGATAGCTGCATTCACGTTAAAAGGGCACCATCTAAATCCGTTGAGATGACACCATATGAACTGTGGTTTAGCAAGAAACCCAAGTTGTCGTTTCTTAAAGTTTGGGGCTGCGATGCTTATGTGAAAAAGTTTCATCCTGATAAGATCAAACCCAAATTGGAGAAGTGCGTCTTCATAGAATACCCAAAGGAAACTGTTGGGTACACCTTCTATCACAGATCCGAAGGCAAGATATTCGTTGCTAAAAATGGATCCTTTCTAGAGAAGGAGTTTCTCTCAAAAGAAGTGAGTGGGAGGAAAGTAGAACTTGGTGAGGTAACTGTACCTTCTCCCGAATTGGAAAATAGTTCATCACTGAAATCAGTTCCAGTGATTCCTACACCAATTAGTGAGGAAGCTAATGATGATGATCATGAAACTTCAGATCAAGTTACTACAGAAACTCGTAGGTTTTCCAGAGTACGGTCCGCACCAGAGTGGTACGGTAATCCTGTTCTGAAAGTCATGTTACTAGACCATGATGAACCTACGAACTATGAGGAAGCGATGATGAGCCCAGATTCCACGGAATGGCCTGAGGCCATAAAATCTGAGATGAGATCCATCTATGAGAACAAAGTATGGACTTTGATTGACTTGCTCGATGATCAACAAGCCATGTTAAATAAATGGATTTTCAAGAGGAAGACGGACATTGATAGTAGTGTTACTATCTACTAAAGCTCGACTTGTTGCAAAAGGTTTTCGACAAGTTCAAGGTGTTGAATACGATGAGATTTTCTCACTCGTATCGATGCTTAAGTCTGTCTGAATCATGTTAGCAATTGCCACATTTTATGAAATCTGGCAAATGGATGTCAAAACTACATTCCTTAATGATTTTCTTAAAGAAGAGTTGTATATGATGCAACCAGAAGGTTTTGTCAATCCTAAAGGTGCTAACAAAATATGCAAGCTCCAGCAATCCATCTATGGACTGGTGCAAGCATCTCGGAGTTGGAATATACGCTTTGATAAGTTGATCAAAGCATATAGTTTTATACAGACTTGCGGTGAAGCCTGTATTTACAAGAAAGTGAGTGGGAGCACTACAACATTTCTGATAAGTATATGTGAATGACATATTGTTGATTGGAAATGATATCGAAATTCTGGATAGCATGAAAGGATACTTGAATAAGAGTTTTTCAAAGCAAGACCTCGGTGAAGCTGCTTACACATTGAGCATCAAGATCTATATAGATAGATCAAGACGCTTGATAAGATTTTTCAATGAGTACATACCTTGATAAATTTTTGAAATAGTTCAAAATGGAACAGTCAAAGAAGGAGTTCTTGCCTGTGATGCAAAGGTATGAAGTTGAGTAAGACTCAAGACCCGACCATGGCAGAAAATAGAAAGAGAATGAAAAGTCATTCCCTATGCCTCAAGTCATAGGTTCTATAAAGTACGCTATGCTGTGAACCAGACCTATTGTATACCTTGCTCTGAGTTTGACAAAGGAATACAATTTTGATCTAATAGTAGATCACTGGACAGCGGTCAAGAATATCCTTAGTAAGGACTAAGGAGATGTTTCTCGATTATGGAGGTGATAAAAGAGTTTGTTGTAAAAGTTACATCGATGCAAGCTTTTACACCGATCCAGATGACTCTAAGTCTCAATCTGGATACATATTGAAAGTGGGAGCAATTAGCTAGAGTAGCTCCGTGCAAAGCATTGTAGACATAGAATATTTGCAAAATACATACGACTCTGTAATATGACAGACCCGTTGACTAAACTTCTCTCACGAGCAAAACATGATCATACCTTAGTACTCTTTGGGTGTTAATCACATAGCGATGTGAACTAGATTATTGACTCTAGTAAACCCTGTGGGTGTTGATCACATGACGATGTGAACTATGGGTATTAATCACATACAGATGTGAATATTGGTGTTAAATCACATGATGATGTGAACTAGATTATTGACTCTAGTGCAAGTGGGAGACTGAAGGAAATATGCCCTAGAGGCAATAATAAAGTTATTATTTATTTCCTTATATCATGATAAATATTTATTATTCATGCTAGAATTGTATTAATCGGAAACATAATACATGTGTGAATACATAGACAAACATAGTGTCACTAGTATGCCTCTACTTGACTAGCTCGTTTATCAAAGATGGTTATGTTTCCTAACCATAGACAAAAGAGTTGTCATTTGATTAACGGGATCACATCATTAGGAGAATGATGTGATTGACTTGACCCATTCCGTTAGCTTAGCACTTGATCGTTTAATATGTTGCTATTGCTTTCTTCATGACTTATACATGTTCCTGTAACTATGAGATTATGCAACTCCCGTTTACCGGAGGAACACTTTGGGTGCTACCAAACGTCACAACGTAACTGGGTGATTATAAAGGAGTACTACAGGTGTCTCCGAAGGTACATGTTGAGTTGGCGTATTTCGAGATTAGGTTTTGTCACTCCGATTGTCGGAGAGGTATCTCTGGGCCCTCTCGGTAATGCACATCTTTATAAGCCTTGCAAGCAATGTGACCAAATGAGTTGGTTACGGAATGATGCATTACGGAACGAGTAAAGAGACTTGCCGGTAACGAGATTGAACTAGGTATTGGATACCGACGATCAGATCTCGGGCAAGTAACATACCGATGACAAAGGGAACAACGTATGTTGTTATGCGGTTTGACCGATAAAGATCTTCGTAGAATATGTAGGAACCAATATGGGCATCCAGGTTCTGCTATTGGTTATTGACCGAGAATAGCTCTAGGTCATGTCTACATAGTTCTCGAACCCGTAGGGTCTGCACGCTTAACGATACGATGACAGTTTTATTATGAGTTTAGAAGTTTTGATGTACCGAAGTCTGTTCGGAGTCCTGGATGTGATCACGAACATAACGAGGAGTCTCGAAATGGTCGAGACATAAAGATTGATATATTGGACGACTATATTCGGACGCCGGAAGTGTTCCGGGTGATTTCGGAGAAAACCGGAGTGCCGGAGGGTTACCGGAACCCCCCTGGAGAGTTAATGGGCCACATGGGCCTTGGTGGGAAGAGAGAGGGGCGGCCAGGGTGGGCCGCGCGCCCCCTCTCCCTCTAGTCCGAATTGGACTAGGAGGGGGGGAGGCGCCCCCCTCTTTCCTTCCCCCTCTCCCCCTTCCTTTCCCCTCCTAGTAGGAGTAGGAAAGGGGGAGTCCTACTCCTACTAGGAGGAGGACTCCTCCTCCTTGGCGCGCCCACAAGGGCCGGCCGGCCTCCCCCCTCCCTCCTTTATATACAGGGGCGGGGGGCACCCCATAGACACACAAGTTGATCTACAGATCGTTCCTTAGCCGTGTGCGGTGCCCCCTCCACCATATTCCACCTCGGTCATATCGTCGCAGAGTTTAGGCGAAGCCCTGCGCGGGTAGAACATCATCATCGTCACCACGCCGTCGTGCTGACGGAACTCATCCCCGAAGTTTGCTGGATCGGAGCCCGGGGATCATCATCGAGCTGAACGTGTGCTGAACTCGGAGGTGCCGTACGTTCGGTGCTTGGATCGGTCGAATCGTGAAGACGTACGACTACATCAACCGCGTTGTGCTAACGCTTCCGCTTACGGTCTACGAGGGTACGTGGACAACACTCTCCCCTCTCGTTGCTATGCCATCACCATGATCTTGCGTGTGCGTAGATTTTTTTTGAAATTACTACGTTCCCCAACAATAGGATAGCCATACATCATTGGGAAATAATATATAGTTTTGAGAACCATGTTTAAGTAGAGATTACATCAGGTAAAAGAGGGGTTACACCGCTTCATAGAGGGAGGAAGAGTTGGTGATGATGGCGGTGAAGTTGTTGGTGTAGATCGTTGTCGCAATGATGGCCCCGGCGGCGTTCCGGCGCCACCGGGAGAGAGAGGGGGGAGAGCCCCCTTCTTGTTCTTCTTCCTTGACCTTCCCCTAGATGGGAGAAGGGTTTTCCATCTGGTTCTTGGCTTCCATGGTGGCAGAGGGGCGGGAGCCCCTCCGAGATTGGATCTCTCTCTCTCTCTCTCTCTCTCTCTCTCTCTGTGTGTGTGTGTGTGTGTGTGTGTGTGTGTGTGTGTGTGTTTGTTTGTTTCCTTCTCTTTCCGCGCTCCCTGATTCTAGGCTTCCATCGTTTCTTAAATTCCCGGAGATTTGTAACTCCGATTGGGCTGAAATTTGGACATGATTTTTATCCGATATTGGCTTTCTTGCGGCGAAAGAAGGGCACCAACCGCCTTATGGAGTGGCCATGAGGGCCCAGGGCGCGCCCTACCCCCTGGGGCGCGGCCCCTGCCTTGTGGACTCCTTGGGCATCGTCTCGCCTTGATTCTTTTCCCAAAAATCACATATATTCCAAAAAAATCTCCGTAAGTTTTTAACGCGTTTGGACTCCGTTTGATATGTCCGCGAAACAAAAAATGCAACAAATAGGAACTGGCACTGGGTACTCGATCAATATGTTAGTCCCAAAAATAGTATAAAAAGTTGCCAAAAGTATGTAAAAGTTGTAGAATATTGGCATGGAACAATCAAAAATTATAGATACGACGGAGACGTGTCGGCATCCCCAAGCTTAATTCCTGCTCGTCCTCGAGTAGGTAAATGATACAAAAGATAATTTTTGATGTGGAATGCTACCTAGCATAATCTTGATCATGTAATCTAATCATGGCATGAATATTAAGACACGAGTGATTCAAAGCAATAGTCTATCATTCGACATTAAGAAAATAATACTTCAAGCATACTAATAAAGCAATCATGTCTTTTCAAAATAACATGGCCAAAGAAATTTATCCCTACAAACTCATATAGTTTGGCTATGCTCCATCTTCACCACACAAAATATTCAAATCATGCACAACCCCAATGACAAGCCAAGCAATTGTTTCATACTTTTAATGTTCTCAAGCCTTTTCAACTTTCACGCAATACATGAGCGTGAGCCATGGATATAACACTATAGGTGGAATAGAATATGATGGTGGAGGTTGTGTGGAGAAGACAAAAAGGAGAAAGTCTTGCATCGACGCGGCTAATCAACGGGCTATGGAGATGCCCATCAATTGATGTCAATGTGAGGAGTAGGGATTGCCATGCAACGGATGCACTAAGAGCTATAAGTGTATGAAAGCTCAAATTGGAAACTAAGTGGGTGTGCATCCAACTTGCTAGCTCATGAAGACCTCGGGCATTTGAGGAAGCCCATCATCAGAATATACAAAGCCAAGTTCTATAATGAAATTCCCACTAGTATATGAAAGTGATAACTCAAGAGACTCTCTATATGAAGAACATGGTGCTACTTTGAAGCACAAGTGTGGTAAAAGGATAGTAGCATCGCCCCTTCTCTCTTTTTCTCTCATTTTTTTGTTTTTTTGGTGGGCTTCTTTGGCCTCTTTTATTTTTTTGTGGGCTTCTTTGGCCTCTTTTATTTTTTTGTAAAGTTCGGAGACTCATCCCACTTGTGAGGGAATCATAGCTTCCATCATCCTTTCCTCACATGGGACAATGCTCTAATAATGATGATCATCACACTTTTATTTACTTACAACTCAATATTACAACTTGATACTAGAACAAAATATGACTCTATATAATTGCCTCCGGTGGTGTACCGGGATGTGCAATGATCTAGCATAGCACTGACATAAAAAATGGACAAGCCATAAAAACATCATGCTAGCTATCTTACGATCATGCAAAGTAATATGGCAATGAATGCTCAAGTCATGTATATGAAGACGATGGAAGTTGCATGGCAATATATGTCGGAATAGCTATGGAAATGCCATAATAGGTAGATATGGTGGCTGTTTTGAGGAAGGCATATGGTGGGGGTATGGTACCGGCGAAAGTTGCGCGGCACAAGAGAGGCTAGCAATGGTGGTAGGGTGAGAGTGCGTATAATCCATGGACTCAACATTAGTCATAAAGAACTCACATACTTATTGCAAAAATCTATTAGTCATTGAAACCAAGCACTATGCACATGCTCCTAGGGGAAGGGTTGGTAGGAGTTAACCATCGCGCGATCCCGACCTCCACACAGGATGACAATCAAAAAATAAATCATGCTCCGACTTCATCACATAACGATTCACCATACGTGCATGCTTCGGGAATCACAAACCTCAACACAAGTATTTCTACCAATCCACAGTTACTCATTAGCATGACTCTAATATCACCATCTTTATATCGCAAAACTATTGCAAGGAATCAAACATATCATATTCAATGATCTACAAGTTTCATGTAGGATTTTATGACTAACCATGTGAATGACCAATTCCTGTCAACTCTCTAAATAGATATAAGTGAAGCAAGAGAGTTTAATTCTTTCTACAAAAGATATGCCCACGCTCTAACAAATATAAGTGAAGCAAAAGAGCATTCTACAAATGGCGGTTTTCTATGTGTAAAGAAACAGGCAATCCAAACTTCAAATGATATAAGTGAAGCACATGAAGCATTCTATAAAGCCATACTCAAAAGATATAAGTGAAGTGCAAAGAGCATTCATAAACCAACCAAGGACTATCTCATACCAGCATGGTGCATTTATTAAAATAAAAATAAAAAGCACATGACACTCCAAGATTTACGCATATCATGTGACGAATAAAAATATAGCTCTAAGTAAAATTACCGATGATCGTTAGAAGAAAGAGGGGATGCCTTCCGGGGCATCCCGAAGCTTAGTTGCTTGGGAGTCCTTGAATATTACCTTGGGGTGCCTCGGGCATCCCCAAGCTTAGGCTCTTTCCACTCCTTATTCCTTCATCCATCGTGATCTCACCCAAAACTTGAAAACTTCAATCACACAAAACTTAACAAAACCCTCATGAGATCCGTTAGTATAATAAAACAAATCACCACTTTAAGTACTATTGCAAACTCGTTAATATTTTATTTTTTCATTGTAACTACTGTATTATAACTTCTCTATGGCTTATACCACCGATAAAATCGATAGTTTCATCAAAACAAGCAAAACAATGCATCGAAAACAGAATCTGTCTTAAACAGGACAGTCTGTAGCATTCTGAACATCTACCATACTTCTGTAACTCCAAAAATTCTGAAAAAATTAGAACAAATAAACAATTTGTATAGAAGTACTTTTCAAAAAGTTTCATAACCGTTTTACTTTCCATTAAAAAATGTAAAATCACTCACTACAGCCAAAGTTTCTGTTTTTGCACCGCACAAACCAAACAAGCAATCTAATCATCCTAAAGGCAAATCTTGGCACATTATTTTTATAATACAATGGATTTATACAAGGGGATAATTATTTTTGTCGAAAAGTTTCTGTAATTAAAATTCACAAAGTTTCCATGGGCATGAAAAAAATTCAAGGCATGCTCCCACTTTAACAATGCTCGTCTCTCCCACTTTCACTTTTCTTTTTGAAAAGTTTTAGGTTCCCCACTTTATTTTTTGTTTTAAAACTTTATAAAATCACACAATAGAAAAAAATGACTCTCTAAAACTTCCGGGTTGTCTCCCTGGTAGCGCTTTCTTTAAAGCCATTAAGCTAGGCATATAGTGCTCAAGTAATGGATCCACCCGGATCCCAAGATATATCAAAGCCAATTTTAATTAACAATGATTTGTAATTTAGTAGTGAGCACAAAGTAACATATATCATGTAATGACGAAGTCTAACTCTCTTCCTTTGCATCGGCATGTCATAAAAGAAAAATTCATGCACATAAAGTAAAGGCCAATGCATAGTATAAACAGTTTCTTGCAATTTTATCATGTTGGAAACATAGAGAGGTGGAGACGTAGTTCCTATCCAATAGTAATTACAAGTAGGAGAAGCAAGCACATGCATATTACATTCATCAAAATTATCATGTGCAACGGTAAAAGGCAACCCATCAATATAATCCTCAATAAGCACAAACTTCTCCGATATAGTGTAGTTGGGAGAATTCAAAAAGATAATAGGACTATCATGTGTGGGTGCAATAGAAACAATTTCATTCTTAACATAAGGAACTATAGCAAGTTCATCTCCATAAGCATCATTCATATTGGCATCATGGCCACAAGCATAGCAAGCATCAAGTTCATCAAAAAGGGGTATTTCAAATGAATCAATGGGATCATAGCAATTATCATAGTATTCATTCTTTGGTAAGAACAAAGGGACATTAAACAATGTATGAGTTGGAGGGTTACTCTCATTAGAAGGTGGGCACGGGTAGCTAATCGCTCTTCCTCCTTTTGTTCTTTGCTCTCCTCATCATCTTTTTCATCTAATGCGCTCACAGTTTCGACAATTTCTTCTTCCATAGATTCCTGCAAAGTATTAGTATCTTCTTGTACATCGGAGACTTTCTCAATAAATGCATCAATATCGGCATTGTATTCATAATTCTCATAGCAATATTTAAGTATAGCAAAATTTTCAGGCCTATAAATATCATCATCAAAAGCTTCATACTATTCAAACAAAGACTCAATTTCATAAGCACCCTTAAAAGCAACAAATTCTTCTATTGGTTCCACATCATAGTAATCATATATACCATTAGCATAAGAAGCCAAGGTTTCATTATCACTAAATCTGCATGAAAAGGGAAGGTGTGGAGCCTTCATCCTAGAGCAACAAGTATAATCATATCTCAAGCATAGTTGCCGAGCATACCAATGCAACATATGAATTTAATCCCATAATAGTTTCCCTTTTTGTATCAAGCGATAATCCCTAAAGTATTCACATTGATCCAACGTGTCTCCCATTATATAATTGAATGGGGTTTTCTCAGGATTATTAAAGTAGTGCATAATATCTTTCACATAATGAGCATCGAGGGTTTTAGGAGGTTCCCCATCTCCATGAGTAGCAAGTACACCTATTTTTTTTGGTATTTTGTGTTCCATATCCATAACTAAAGATAGAGAACAACTTAGAACAGAAAATAAAAACTATTTAGTGATAAAGCAAACAAGCACACACGAGAATATTCACCCCACGCTATTACTCCCCGGCAACGGCGCCAGAAAAAGGTCTTGATAACCCACAAGTATAGGGGATCAGTTGTAGCCTCTTTCGATAAGTAAGAGTGTCGAACCCAACAAGGAGCTAAAGGTAGAACAAATATTCCCTCAAGTTCTATCGACCACCAATACAACTGTACGCATGCTTAACGTTCGCTTTACCTAGAACAAGTGTGAAACTAGAAGTACTTTGTAGGTGTGATAGGATAGGTTTGCAAGATAATAAAGAGCACGTAAATAAAAAGTAGGGGATGTTTAAATAAAGACACAACTAAGTTAGTTTTAGTAGAGAGATTTTTGTCACGAGAAAGATATTTTCCCCTAGGCAATCAATAACTAGACCGATAATCACTATTGCAATTTTATATGAGGGAGAGGCATAAGCTAACATACTTTCTCTTCTTGGATCATATGCACTTATGATTGGAACTCTAGCAAGCATCCGCAACTACTAAAGATCATTAAGGTAAAAACCAAGCATAGCATTATAAGGCATCAAGTCCTCTTTATTCCCATACGCAAACAACCTACTTACTCGGGTCTGTGCTTCTGTCACTCACACCACCTACCATAAGCAAATTATGAACATATTGCAAACCCTACAACGGGGATCCCTCACGCTTGTGCGGCACGAAGAGCACCATAGGACAACACCAATAATAAAACATGCAACTCAAACCAATCATGATCATCAATTAACCCATAGGACAAAATGAATCTACTCAAACATCATAGGATATCCACACATCACTCGGAAATAATATATAGCATTGAGCACCATGTTTAAGTAGAGATACAGCGGGTAAAAGAGGGGTTACACCGCTGCATAGAGGGGGGAAGAGTTGGTGATGACGGCCGTGAAGTTGTTGGTGTAGATCGTTGTTGCGATGATGGCCCCAACGGCGTTCCGGCGCCACCGGGAGAGAGGGGGAGAGAGCCCCCCTTCTTCTTCTTCTTCTTCCTTGACCTTCCCCTAGATGGTAGAAGGGTTTCCCCTCTGGTTCTTGGCTTCCATGGCGGCAGAGGGGCGGGAGCCCCTCCGAGATTGGATCTCTCTCTCTGTTTCCTTCTGTTTCCGTGCTCCCTGATTCTGGCCTTTCACCGTTTCTTAAATTCCCGGAGATCCGTAACTCCGATTGGGCTGAAATTTGGACATGATTTTTATCCGGATATTGGCTTTCTTGCGGCGAAAGAAGGGCACCAACCGCCTTACGGAGTGTCCATGAGGCCCCAGGGCGTGCCCTACCCCCTGGGGCACCCCGTACCTCATGGACTCCTTGGACATCGTCTCACGTTGATTCTTTTTCCCAAAAATCACATATTTTCCAAAACAAATCTTCGTAAGTTTTTATCGCGTTTGGACTTTGTTTGATATGGATTTTCTATGAAAGAAAAAACATGCAACAAACAGGAACTGGCACTGGGCACTGGATCACTATGTTAGTCCCAAAAATAGTATAAAAAGTTGCCGAAAGTATGTAAAAGTTGTAGAATATTGGCATGGAACAATAAAAAATTATAGATATGATGGAGACGTATCACGCTTGCGTCCATGTTCATTCTCTCTTGTAACGGTAGCGGGAGGATATCCAATGGGTACAACGGGTTGCAGACGTAGACCACCATGAAAGGATACTTGTTTGTGGTCAAGTGTCTTGCGCAGTTGTATAGGCATACTCGACGATGGGTAGTCACCCCTCCCATTCCTTGATGTTCTTCTTGATAAGCATGCGAAGAAGCGTGAAGAGTGTTCGGTTCACCACTTCGGTTTGGTCGTAGGTTTGTTGGTGGTAGGCCGAAGAGAACATGAGCTTGATTCCGAGCTTGGCGCATAGGGTCTTGATAACCCACAAATATAGGGGGTCACAACAGTTTTCGAGGGTAGAGTATTCAACCCAAATTTATTGATTCGACACAAGGGGAGCCAAAGAATATTTGCAAGTATTAGAAGTTGAGTTGTCAATTCAACCACATCCAGAGAACTAAATATCTGCAGTAGAGTGATCAGTAGCACAGTAGTATGGTAATTTGATAGCAGTGGCAAAGTAGCAATGGTAACGGTAACAGAAACAACAGTAGTTTTATAGTGATTGTAACAGCAGCAACAATAATAGTAACTTGGCAAGGATCAATATATGAAAAGCTAGTAGGCATTGGATCGGTGATGGATAATTATGTTGGATAACATTCATCATGTAATAGTCATAACCTAGGGCATCACATAACTAGCTCCAATTCATCAATGTAATGTAGGCATGTATTCCATATATAGTCATACATGCTTGCAATAAGAACTTGCATGACATCTTTTGTCCTACCCTCCCATGGCAGCGGGGTCCATAAGTAAACTAAGGGATATTAAGGCCTCCTTTTAGTAGAGAACTGGAACAAAGCATTAACACATAATGATACATGAACTCCTCAAACTACGGTACCGGTCATCACCAGAAAGAATCCCAATTATTGTCACCTTGGGGTATGCGGATCATAACATGTAGTAGGCGCGTATAACTTGCAAGATAGGATCAAGAACACAAATATATTCATGAAAACATAAAGGGTTCAGATCTAAAATCATGGCACTCGGGCCCTAGTGACAAGCATTAAGCATAGCAAAGTCATAGCAACATCAATCTCAAAACATAGTGGATACTAGGGATCAAGCCCTAACAAAACTAACTTGATTACATGATAAATCTCATCCAACCCATCACCGTCCAGCAAGCCTGCGAAGGAATTACTCACTCCCGGCGGTGAGCATCATGAAATTGGTGATGGAGGATGGTTAATGATGATGACGGTGTCAAACCCCCCTCCCCTGAGCCCAAAACAGACTCCAGAGCAGCCCTCCCGATGAAGAACAGGAGGTGGCGGCGGCCCTGTATCGTAAAACATGATGATTCCTTCTCTTTGATTTTTCTTCTTGACGAATAGGTACTTATGGAGTTGGAGATAGGGTTACGGGAGCTGCCAGGGGTCCACAAGCCTACCAAGCACGCCCTGGGGGGTGGCGCACCCGATGGGCTTATGGCGCCCTTGTGGCCCCCCTTTGGTAATTTCTTTCACCAATATTTTTTATTAATTCTGAAATAATTCTCTGTAAATTTTCAGCTAATCCGAGAACTTTTATTTCTACACAAAAACAACACCATATCAATTCGGCTGAAAACAACGTCAGTCCGGGTTAGTTCCATTCAAATCATGCAAACTAGAGTACAAAACAAGAGCAAAAGTGTTTGGAAAACTAGATACGTCTGGGACGTATCAACTACCCCAAGCTTAACTCATTGCTTGTCCTCAAGCAATTCAGTTGACAAACTGAAAGTGATAAAGAAAAGACAAACTCTTTTTGTTCTTGTTGTTGTATATATGCTTAACTAATGTTCAAGTTTTCAGCAAAGATTATGACAACATTTAGGTCTCACATTTACTCATACCAATGACATAACCAACTAGTGATCAATAATAAGATATCTCATATGCCAACAATTTGTCAAAACAATCATGATATAATATGATAACATGGTATCTCGCTGGCCCTTTCTAAGACCGCAAAACATAAATGCAGAGCGCCTATGCAGTTCAAGCAACGACTAAACATCGTAATTCATGGTAAAATAGATCCAGTCATGCCACACTCAACATTAACTCAATGCATAAGAATGATAATAGTGTTGTCCAACTGGTTCTTGAATGAGAGGGTGATGACTCAATAATAAAAGTAAATGGATAGACCCTTCGCAGAGGGAAGCAGGGATTTGCAGAGGTGGCAGAGCTCAAAGGTTAAAACAGAGATAAACATAATTTTGGGAGGTATGCCTTTCCTGTCAATGTTACGATCAAGAGTTTTCAATATCTCCCATGTTAAACACATTAGCAGTAGTTCCCAAGCGAAAAAGTAAAGTTTACGCCCCCTTCACCAACAGACACAAGCCATGGCTGGCTAGCCGAATCCTCGAGTGCCCTCCATACCAACAACTTTCCGGGGGAGTTTGCTTCATTATATTTTTCCATTTTGATTATGGGACTAGGCATCCTGATTACCAGCCCCTCTTGTGCAATGAAAAGTGAATAAACACTCATCCTGAGAATAATCCACTTAGCATCGAAGATACTGACCGTCCCCTGTTGCTCCATGAGCGGTACGGGCACACAAAATAGATGCTTACTTGAATATTTAGAGGTGGTACATGCAAATTTATTTGGAACGACAGAGTAATACCGCATATAGGTAGGTATAGTGGACTCATCTAGAACAACTTTGGTTTACGAATTTGGATGCACAAATAGTATTCCAGCTTAGTACAGGTGAAGGCTAGCAAATAGGTTGAGAATCGACTAACAAGAGAGCAAAAACGGTCATAAGCATGCATTGAGAATAATTAACGTTGAACACGAGCATGAGTAGGATATCAAACACCATGAAAATAAATATCGTGAAGGCTATGTTGGTTTTGAATCAACTACACGTGTGAACATGTGCCAAGTCAAGCCACTTGAATCATTCAAAGGAAGATACCACACTATCATACTACATCATAACCATTTTAATGCATGTTGACACTCAAGATAAATCATTATCCACTCCTAGCTATTCAAGCATGGCAAGCAACTATAATCTCTAATTGTCATGTTTACTCATAATAAACTGAATCAAGAATGCTGAGCTAAACATATTTTACAAAAACAAAAATAAGAGGAGTTCATACAGGCTTTTCTTCACCTTAATCACTTCATCAAATCATCGTCATTACGACCTTTCACTTGCACAACCGAATGTGCAAGTGCGTCCTGGACTAAGCTGGAATGCATACATTTTATTCAAAGGAGAAGACAAGGTAAAATGGACTCTTTGTTAGATAAACAATAATGCATATGAGAGCCACTCAGTGATTTCATCATGGTCTTCTCCTTACAACAACTCAAAAGAAAGAATTTCAAAGAAACACACCGAAATGTTTTTGGAGTTTTTGTTTTTCTAAACAAAGCTAATTAACGAAGAAAAGAAAACAAAAATGAGAAAAGCTATTTACACGGGAAAGCTCCCAACAAGTAAAAGAAGAACATGAAATCTTTTTGGGTTTTCTTTTTAATATTAGACACTAATAACGAGGAAAGAAAAACTGCAAAGAAGCGAGAAATGTTTTTGGGGTTTCAAATTTTTTTCAAACACATAAGAAGAAAGCGGAAAATAAAACTAGCATGGATATACAATGAAAAAGGATGAACACCGACAACTGGAATGAAACCTGTGAGCATGAATGTAATGTTGGTGAGAAATACATACTCCCCCAAGCTTCTGCTTCTAGCCTAAGTTGGTCTATAGCCCCTGGTAGCCTGGATAATACCCATAGTCATAGATCGGGTTGTACTGACGCGCAGCTGCCAGAGCTTGGTGTGCTACCTCGTTGAGATGGGCAGTCTCAACTGCCCTCTTGTACTCCTCGGCCTCCTCCTCAAGTATGAAGTGTCTATGTTTTTCCTATAAATTAAAGAAGGCAGGAACAGGCAAAGTAATATGAAAGGCACGACACCAGTTAAAGATTAACCTGTATCTGAGCGGAGGGTCGTTCCTCTCAAGGAACTGGTGGCGTTCCATAGCATCGTAATCAAGAAAACTAGGTGGTAGCACGACATATTTTCTTTAATGGGTACCTCTAGATGAGGAGCTAAGAGAGTAGCATAAATTCCACCAAAGAAATCTCCAACTAAGGCATTATTATGTAAACGACGTGCAAAAATAGCCCTGATAATCCCCAAGTGCAGGGAATCATCATAGCAATTTCCAAAGGTCGAAGTGATAAGCATGGAGTGTCGAACCCACAAGGAGCTAAAGTTAAGATCAATATTCTCTCAAGTCCTATCTACCACTGATACGTCTCTACGTACACCGAACATTTGCTTCCAACTAGAAACGAGAAATAAAACTATGTTGTGGGTATGAAGAGGATAACTTTGCATGGTATCAGAGAGCTAAGATATAAAAGTAGGTGCTCTTATCATAAAGTTAGAATATATTACTAAATATTATAAATAGCGAGTGTGGAATAATGATGGGTCGGTGTGCGGAATTATCCTAGGCAATTGTTAACAAGACCGGTAATCACTATTGCAATTCATATGAGGGAGAGGCATAAGCTAACATACTTTCTCTTCTTGGATCATATGCACTTATGGTTGGAACTCTAGCAAGCATCCGCAACTACTAAAGATCATTAAGGTAAAACCCAACCATAGAATTAACATATCAAGTCCCCTTTATCCCATATGCAACAACCCCCTTACTCGGGTTTATGCTTCTGTCACTCAAGCAACCCACTATAAGTGAATCATGAACGTATTGCAACCATTGTTCAAGAAATCTTCCGATTCACCGATTAATCTTCCGATTTATCGCTAATCGGGGGGTGACCGATAAGATTATGCCTTATCTTTTCCGTTTATCTTTTGGACCGATTTATCATTCTGACAAGCGATTTATCGGGAATATACCGATAAATTAGACATATTCATAGCACGATGTTTGCAAAAACTATGTTTATTTATGTTTTGTGGACCTTGTTACGAAATATGTACTATTTTCCTATTTTGTTTGCCATTATACGAGGATCCAAAGGCTAGAAATCAAGGTAACACTTTTGTCAAATATTGTTTTTGTGTTGAATATAACGTATTTTAGTGTTGGGAACCAGATATTTGCAATAAAATATCTGATTAATAGTCGACAGGTAAATTCGATTAATCGGCCGATTTCCGGTTAATCCCTAATCCCTAGCTGACCAAAACGATAACGATAAGCGATATCCTCAACATTGATTGCAACACCCTACAGTGGGAATCCCTCACGCTTGCGCGACACGGAGGTCACAATAGGACATCACCAAAATAAAACATACAATTCATACCAATTTAGATCATCAATCAACCCAAAGACAAAGAATATCTACTCAAAACATCATAGGATGGCAACACATCATTGGATCATAATATGTGGCATAAAGCACCATGTTCAAGTAGGGATTTACAGCGGGGTGCGGGAGAGTGGACCGCGTAAAAGTGATGAGGATGGTGATGATGATGGTGATGTTGATGAAGACGATCACCACGGCGATGATTCCCCTCCCTATGGCACTCCGGCGCCACCGAGAGAGAGGAGGAGAGGTCCTCGCCCTTGTGATTCCTCCTCCATGGCCTCCCCCCTGCTGGATGGGGAGAGCTTCTCCCTCTGGTCCTTGGCCTCCATGGAGATGATGGCCCCTCCGGGATCCTCCCCCATGGCCTCCAGTGACAATGGCCCCCTCCGGCAGGGTGCCAAAGAGGGCCTAGATTGATTTCTCGTGGCTACAGAGGCTTGCGGCGATGGAACTTCCGATCTCCTCTCTGTTCTGGGGTTTTTAGGATTTATAGGAGGGGCTGGCGCCGATTTCACGTCAAGGGGGCCCACGGGGAGTCCACGAGGAAGGGGGCGCGCCCTAGGGGGGCGCCCTCCACCCTCGTGGTGGCCTCGGGACTCCCCTTTGGTAGATTTTTGTTCCAGTATTTTTTATATTTTCCAAAATACTCTCCGTTGATTTCCGGCGCATTCTGAGAACTTTTATTTTTGCACAAAAACAACACCACGGTAGTTCTGCTGAAAACAGCGTCAGTCCGTGTTAGTTCTAATCAAATCATACCAAAATCATGTAAAAATATTATAAACATGGCATGAATACTTCATAAATTATAGATCGTTGGAGACGTATAAGCATCCCCAAGCTTAATTCCTGCTCGTCCTCGAGTAGGTAAATGATAAAAGAAATAATTTATGAAGTGTGAATGCTAGCAAGTGCATAAGTTTGATCAATGATAGTTTCAATCACTTTTTCTAGCATCATTATATATCATAACAGTAGCTCAACTCATAAAACTTCTCATCATCAAGTAACAAGCTATTCACATGTTAAAGTATAGATCATAAACTTTCTTGAAAACTAGCAAACCATGCTCTTAGTCATCAAACAATTGCAATTCGTCTTATTTTTAGGAAGGGTCTATGTAAGAGCTTTGATTTAGCAAACTCCACATACTCAACTATCATTTATTCTTCCACAATTGCTAACACTCACGTGATATTTATGGGTTCAAAGTTTTAATCAGACATAGAGAAAGATAGGGGCTTATAGTTTTGCCTCCCAACCTTTTACCTCAAGTGTAATGTTAACAATAATACTTTATGAAAACCTACATCCAAGTGGATATATATATCCGGATCACTCCAACACAAAGTGCTTGCCAAAGGAAAAAGTGTAAAAAGGAGAGGTGATGATCACCATGACTCTTGTATAAGGGTAGAAGATAAAAGTAAAAGATAGGCCCTTTGCAGAGGGAAGCAGAGGTTGTCATGCGCTTTTATGGTTGGATGCACAAAATCTTAATGCAAAAGAACGTCACTTTATGTTGCCACTTGTGATAAAGACCTTTATTATGCAGTCCGTCGCTTTTATTTCTTCCTTATCACAAGTTTGTATGAAGCTTATTTTCTTCACACTAATAGATCATACATATTTAGAGAGCAATTTTTATTGCTTGCACCGATGACAACTTACTTGAAGGATCTTACTCAATCCATAGGCAGGTATGGTGGACTCTCATGGCAAAACTGGTTTAAGGGATGTTTGGAAGCACAATTAGTATCTCTACTTGGTGCAAAGAATTTGGCTAGTATGAGAGGGAAAGGCAAGCTCAACATGTTGGATGATCCAAGACAATATAACGTCTATTCAGATATAGGAAAACATAACCCATTAAGTTGTCTTCCTTGTCCAACATCAACTTTTTAGCATGTCATATTTTAATGAGTGCTCACAATTACAAAAGATGTCCAAGATATAGTATATTTATATGTGAAATCTCCCTTCATTCAATATTCTTCCGTGAATTGTTCAAGTGACCAATACTGTGTTTGCTAACTTTCAATAAATTTACCACCTACACTTATTATGTGTGAAGTCATTACTCCCCATGGCATAAGCATATGAAACATATATAAATTCAGATCTATGATATTCAATTCATTCAACCATTTACTCATAGGATATACGTGAAGCACGTGAGTAAATGACAAACTACTCCAAAAAGATATAAGTGAAGAACACTGAGTAGTCAAATAATTAACTAGCCATGGGAGGATTCTCTTTCGTTCAAGATTTCTGATCCAATGATTTTATTCAAACAGCAAGTAAAATTAAATACTCTCCAAGCAAAACAAATATCATGTGTCGAATAAAAATATAGCTCTGAGTAAGGTATATCGATGGTTTTGAAAATGAAAGAGGGGATGCCTTCTAGGGCATCCCCAAGCTTAGGCGCTTGAGTGTTCCTTGAATATTACCTTGGGTGTCTTGGGCATCCCCAAGCTTAGGGTCTTTCCACTCCTTATTCTCCTCATATCGATATCTCACCCAAAACTTGAAAACTTCAATCACACAAAACTTAACGGAACTTCGTGAGATGGGTTAGTATGATAAAGAGTAAACCATTCACTTTGGTACTGTCAAAGACAAGATTCATAATTGTTCTCACACAATTCCTACTGTACCATATCATTTCTACAATTTATATTGAGAAATATAAGCCATAGAAACTAGAAAACAAGCAAACTATGCATTGAAAACAGAATCTGCCAGAAACAAAACAGTCTGTAATGATCTGAACAGCAACCATACTTCCGCTACTCCAAAAATCCAACGAAATTAGGAAATCCTGAGAAATTTGTTTACCAATCCATAGCAAAAATAAGCAGATCAAAATCAAGTTTCTGTGAATTATAAAAACTAATTTACTGGATGCAAAAGTTTCTGATTTTTAGCAGGATCAACACAACTATCACCGTAAGCTATCCCAAAGGTCTTACTTGGCACTTTATTGAAACAAAAGCTATAAAACATGATTACTACAGTAGCTTAATCATATGAACACACAAAAACAGTAAAGGTAAATATTGGGTTGTCTCCCAACAAGCGCTTTTCTTTAATGCCTTTTAGCTAGGCATAATGATTTAAATGATGCTCACATAAAAGATAATAATTGAAACACAAAGAGAGCATCATGAAGAATATGACTAGCACATTCAAGTCTAACACACTTACTATGCCTAGGGATTTTGAGAGCAAACAACTTAAGGGAACAATAATCAACTAGCATAGGAAGGCAAAACAAGTATAACTTCAAAACTTTAAGCACATAGAGAGGAAACTTGATATTATTGTAACTCCTACAAGCATATATTCCTCCCTCATAATAATTTTCAGTAGCATCATGAATGAATTCAACAATATAACCATCACATAAATCATTCTTTTCATGATCTACATGCATAGAAATTTTAATACTCTCCACATAAGCAAAATTCTTCTCATTCGGAATAGTGGGACCAAACTCAACAAAATAACTATCATGTGAGGCGTACTCCAATTGAAAATTAAAATCATGATGACAAGTTTCATGGTTAACATTATTCTTTATAGCATACATGTCATCACAATAACAATCATAGATAGAAACTTTGTTCTCATAATCAATTGGAACCTCTTCCGAAATAGTGGAATCATTACTAACTAAAGTCAAGACCTCTCCAAATCCACTTTCATAAATATCACACTAAGATTCAACACCCTCCAAAATAGTGGGATCACTAATTCCTAAAGTTGACACTCTTCAAACCCACTTTCTATGATAGTATTATTCATACTCCAAAAGATATAAGTGAAGTTCATGGAGCATTCTACAATTAATATAGACTAACCAATATCCAAGCTCAAAATATATAAGTGAAGCACACGAAGCATTCTGTAAAGCCATACTCAAAAGATTTAAGTGAAGCACATGAAGCATTCTATAAATAAATGAAGGGCTATCTCATATTAGCATGGTTCTTAAATAAAAAGAAAAACACAAAGGACACAAATCATGTGAACAAAACAAAAACCGAGGTATACCGATAATTGTTGAAGAAGAAAGATGGGATGCCAACCTGGGCATCCCCAAGCTTAGATGCTTGAGTATCCTTAAAATATTTACTTGGAGGTGCCTTGGTCACCCCCAAGCTTGAACTCTTGCCTCTCTTTATTCTTCTCACATCGGTAACTCCTCGTTCTTCGAACACTTCATCCACACAAAACTTGACAAAAAAACTTTGTGAGATCCGTTAGTATAATAAAGCAAACCACTACCTTTAGGTATTGTTGTAAACTCATTCCAATTTCATATTAGAACTATATCTACTATATTCCAACTTCACCATGGTTCATACCCCCCGATACTACCCATAGATTCATTAAAATAAGCGAACAACACATAGAAAAACAGAATCTATCAAAAACAGGACAATTTGTAGTAATCTGGAAATTCTGTATACTTCTGTAACACCAATTTTTTAAAAACAAATATGAATATTTTAAAAAATTGTACATAAATACTGTGCAAAAAGTTTCAGACCCATTTGACTTTCCAGTGAAAAATGTAAATTCATGAGCTACAGCCAAAGTTTCTCTTTTTGCACTGCACATAGTAAACAAGCACTCTAATCATCCTAGAACCAAAGCTTGGCACATTATTTTTATAATACAATGGATATATACAAGGGGATAATTATTTCTGAGAAACTTCCATGAAAAATTCTACATTGTTTCCATGAGCATGAGCACAAGTGTTCAAGGTCGACCCTCATTTCTCCAATGCATAACTTTCCAATCACTTCTCCTTTTGAAAAACTTTTTAGGTATATGAGGCAATACTAGTAGAAAAACACCTAATAGTCCCGGTTCGTGAGGGCCTTTAGTCCCAGTTCATGAACCGGGACTAATGGGTCGTTACTAATACCTCCACCCATTAGTCCCGGTTCAAACAAGAACCGGGACTAATGTGCCTCCACGTGGCTCTGTGCGCCCAGCCCAGTCAGGGGGACTTTGGTCCCGGTTGGTGGCACCAACCGGGACCAAAAGTCCATGTTTTTTTTGGAAAGTGGCTGCTTTAGGGGTTTTGGGGGTTATTTTTAGGTTGTTGTATTAGCTAGCTAATAGAGAGAAGTGTCCTCTCTTATATCTTCGTCCTTGGTTTACCAACGCTGCTGCTATATATGTTCATTTTACCCGCTGATATAATAACTCATGCATGCTCGCATACATCAGCATATATAATAACAAGTACTCGTCCTACTAATCATGCATCATCATACAACTTCTACTCGTTATTAATAATAAGTCATACGATCATCATCCTCATAGTCATCGAACCCAACCCTACATAATTGTTCTTAACACATGATCATCAGTATCAGGTAGGACCTAAACACCCTTAAGGTAAAATAGCATAAAACAATATAGACCCTGACTCTCCATTATGAAGAATGGCGATCATCCTGTCTCCAATTTTTGCCCTTCGCTGAATGTTGCTTCCAAGAAGCTCCTTACGACTGTCCATACCTTTTTTCCATTCTTTGATTGTCATGTCTCCACTTCTTTTAGAAACCTGGTATGGACAGTTGAGATTCGTAGGACGACCTGGTTGTATGTTCAAAACATGAAGGCTACCGTGTGTATACATCAGATGAGGCACACAATCATTCGGGATTATCTGTTGAAAAACATAGTAATAACTTCGTAGTTAGCAATGATATGATGTACTAGTTTTAGAAGTGTGCAAAAAGATGCACGGATGTTGTAATAGTAAAAAATCTTACCAGGGTATCTCCATGGTAGTTACCATAGTTCAACACGTGCACTAGTGGCACGTATTGACCATAATGTTGAGGAGTTCGATTGTAGACATTGTAATTCTCAAGATCAGTACAAAATGCGACCAGATGATTTTTCTCCTGATAAGTTAGTTCGGAGCCTTCGGTGTAGTAGGTTCTGTCTACCATCTTCTGCACATTCTTTGAAGAATGAAAATAAGCTATCAATGGAGAATAAGTTGTCCACTATTTTGAAATAAACAATATAAATTACTTAATAACAATGTTAAGCTCACATGGGGGAAGAATTGGAGGTATATCCACAAGGACGAAAATCGTAGGTCTCTCTTGCTCGATTGTAGGATCACCAAGATCCATGGTAACAAGCATACCCTCATCAAAACCATACATCTTGCAAAGTGCTTCCCAATTTTTGCAACCAAAATGGGTTACACTCTGAGCATTGTACAACTTTACTTGAAAATCCACACCATGATGGGTACTTAGGATAATTTGTTTGGTTCCGAAACTTTCATGGTCTTCAAAACCCATCCTCTCCAAGACATAGCGTCTTGCAAAGCATGGGATAAGCTAGTCGAATTGGAAAAGATGAAAAATATTGTCATGATTAAAATAGTTGAAGTCATGAGTAATTACGAAAAAAAACTATTATCGTCGGTTGCGTACCGTATGAACATCGAAGGTCTCCTCGAGCTGTTTTTTGTTGATTCTTTCTGCAGCTGTTTTTTTAGTCCCACCTTGCCAAGCGAGAGGCACTCGCAGCTGTTTATAAGCCCTGAGTGCAGAGACGATGACGAAGAGGCCCAATGCTCCTGCACATTGGTTAGCTTCAAGCTTGAGGAATACGGTAGACTGCATAGAGCTATGTGAAGTGCAGTTGACACTATTCCGAAAGGCTTGAAGCAAATTAATAGGCATTGCGCCTCTTTTTTTATTTTTAATGACTTATTACAACTGGGAAATAAAAAAGAAAAAAATAAATATAGCTGAAAAGAAAAAAAAACTATATAGAGAACTACTCAGAAATGAATTGAAGCAAAAAATAGTTGTGATTAACTGTACTAAAAAAGGAGCAT
>NC_057813.1:602714035-602743493 GCF_018294505.1 Triticum aestivum
TTAACTTTACTAAAAAATGAGCATAGATGCTTATTTTTAATGACTTATTACAACTCAGAAATAAAAAGAAAAAAATAAATATAGCAGAAAAGAAAAAAAACTATATAAAAAGCTACTCAGAAATGAGCATAGATGCGCTTATAGAGGAAATTCAAATTAAATTCATAACAAATTTCAAGAGAAATTCGTATGAATTTAGCCTAAATTCCCTATATAAGGGCATCTATTTTCATTTTCAGAGGAGCTCAATAAGGCAGAGAGGGAGGGGCTTATAAACCGGTCTGATTCCCCTCCGGTTGGCGAGGTGGGACTAAACTTTGGCCGCAACGAGGACCAACCCTTTAGTCCCGGTTGGTGGAATGGACCGGGACTAATGGTCGTCCTTTGGTCCCGGTTCAGGCCACCAACCGGGACCAATGGTGGTGGGCCAAGAGCGAGGGCCATTGGTCCCGGTTCGTCCCACCAACCGGGACCAATAGGTCCAGACGAACCGGGACCAATGGCCCACGTGGCCCGGCCAGCCCCTGGGGCTCACGAACTGGGTCCAATGCCCCCATTGGTCCCGGTTCTGGATTGAACCGGGACTAATGGGCTGGACCGGCCTGGACCATTGGCCCCTTTTCTACTAGTGCAAGTGAATCTTTTTGTATTTTCATTCTTTTCTTTTTTCTTTTTTTGTATGTTTCACCCACAACTAAGCAAGACAAAAAGTGAAAACAAAAACTACTTAGTGAAGAAAGCAAACAAGCATACACGAGAATATCAACCCCATGCTATTGCTCCTCGGCAATGACGCCAGAAAAGAGCTTGATAATCCCCAAGTGCAGGGAATCATCGTAGCAATTTCCAAAGGTGGAAGTGATAAGCATGGAGTGTCGAACCCACAAGGAGCTAAAGGTAAGATCAATATTCTCTCAAGTCCTATCTGCCACTGATACGACTCTACGTACACCGAACGTCTGCTTCCAACTAGAAACGAGAAATAAAACTATGTTGTGGGTATGAAGAGGATAACTTTGCATGGTATAGGAGAGCTAAAACATAAAAGTAGGTGCTGTTATCATAAAGTTAGAATATATTACTAAATATTATAAATAGCGAGTGTGGAATAATGATGGGTCGGTGTGTGGAATTATCCTAGGCACTTGTTAACAAGACCGGTAATCACTATTGCAATTTCATGAGGGAGAGGCATAAGCTAACATACTTTCTCTTCTTGGATCATATGCACTTATGATTGGAACAATAGCAAGTATCCACAACTACTAAATATCATTAAGGTAAAACCACACCATAGCGTTAACAGATCAAGTCCCCTTTATCCCATACGAAACAACCCCCTTACTCGAGTTTATGCTTCTGTCACTCAAGCAACCCACTATAAGCGAATCATGAACGTATTGCAACACCCTACAGCGGGAATCCCTCATGCTTGCGCGACACGGAGGGCACAAAGGACAACACCAAAATAAAACATACAACTCATACCAATTTAGATTACCAATCAACCCAAAGACAAAGAATATCTACTCAAAACATCATAGGATGGCAACACATCATTGGATCATAATATGTGGCATAAAGCACCATGTTCAAGTACGGATTACAGTGGGGTGCGGTAGAGCTGACTGCATAAAAGAGATGATGATGGTGATGATGATGGTGATGTTGATGTAGGCGATCACCACGGCGATGATTCCCCTCCCGATGGCACTCCGCCGCCACTGAGAGAGAGGAGGAGAGGTCCTCCCCCTTGTGCTTCCTCCTCCATGGCCTCCCCCATGGATGGGGAGAGGTTCTCCCTCTGGTCCTTGGCCTCCATGGCGATGATGGCCCCTCCGAGATCCTCCCCCATGGCCTCCGATGATGATGGCCCCCTCCGGCAGGGTGCCAGAGAGGGCCTAGATTGATTTCTTGTGGCTACAGAGGCTTGCAGCGATGAAACTTCCGATCTCCTCTCTGTTCTGGGGTTTTCAGGATTTATAGGAGGGGTTGGTGTTAGTTTCACATCAAGGGGGCCCACGGGGAGTCCATGAGGCAGGGGGCGCGCCCTCCACCCTCATGGTGGCCTCGGGACTTCCCTCCGGTAGATTTTTATTCTAGTATTTTTTATATTTTCCAAAAATATTCTCTGTTGATTTTCAACGCATTCCAAGAACTTTATTTCTGCACAAAAACAACACCACGATAGTTCTGCTGAAAGCAGCATCAGTCCGGGTTAGTTCTTATCAAATCATACCAAAATCATGTAAGAATATTATAAACATGGCATGAATACTTCATAAATCATAGATACGTTGGAGACATATCAAGCCCCCATGTTAAATTGTCTATCCCTCAACACCGCACGCTTAAGAAAGCTCAAATCTGGGGCACAAAGATGGTTATGATCATGTTTACCATTAATGCATCTACCAATGAAGAGAGCAAAATAATGTATAGCAGGAAAATGAATGCTCCCCATAGTGGCTTGTTTATGCCTCTAGTTTCACCTCTAGTAATATTCAACAAGAAATCATTACAAATATATTTGCAAGGCCTAGTGCATGTCTCCCAATAAGGAATTTTACAAGCTTCACTAAATTCTTCAAGGCTCATGCGAAACGAGTTTTCATATAAGTTAAAGATGACATCATGTGAATTGCGATGGGGCATGTACTCAAATTTTTGCACAAAAGAATCAGTGAGATTATAGTATTGCACACACTTATCTGACACGAAGTCCGCCATCTCGGCGTTGTGCACATACATGTCAAACTCCTCCTTAATACCGGCTTGAGTCATGAAGGAATCCGACAACCATTCACATGGGCACACGAGGGCTTCTTGCGGTGGTTCGAGGTTCGGCTCATGTATTGCAAACCTTGGGGAAATCTTGCTCGAAGAACCACATGGAATATTTTCCTAAACATTTTCTTCCTTAAATTCATCGACCACATGTGCCCCTAAAAAAGAATCCATTAATAAGGTTGATCAAGTCTTATTAACAACACATTTTTGAATGTCACGAAACCAAAGAATCATCGTGTAACACTAGATTACCTCAATGGGGATATGCATCTTCCCAATAATAAGAGTTTCATACTTCTTTTTGACTGAAGGAAGAGGAAATTTGAAACCTCCAAAGTGATCATTGCACTTTTTTTAATAATATTAATACCATTCACTTGGAATTGTTTCTTTAGAAATTATACCGTATGTTCATTACCATTGACATGAAAGGTGACTTTGCTTTTGTTGCAATCAATAATAGCCCTTGCAGTATTCAAAATGGGTCTACCAATAATAGTCCTTAGGCATATCAAGTATAACAAAGTCTGTTAAGATTGTAACGTTTGCAACTACGATAGGCACTGAAGGAAATATGCCCTAGAGGCAATAATAAAGTTATTATTTATTTCCTTATTTCATGATAACTGTTTATTATTCATGCTAGAATTATATTAACCGGAAACATAATACATGTGTGAATACATAGACAAACATAGTGTCACTAGTATGCCTCTACTTGACTAGCTCATGAATCAAAGATGGTTAAGTTTCCTAGCCATGGACAAAAGAGTTGTCATTTGATTAACGGGATCATATTATTAGGAGAATGATGTGATTGGCTTGACCCATTCCGTTAGCTTAGCACACGATCGTTTAGTATGTTGCTACTGCTTTCTTCATGACTTATACATGTTCATGTGACTATGAGATTATGCAACTCCCGTTTACCGGAGGAACACTTTGTGTGCTACCAAACATCACAACGTAACTGGGTGATTATAAAAGTGCTCTACAGGTGTCTCCAAGGGTACATGTTGGGTTGGCATATTTCGATATTAGGATTTGTCACTCCGATTGTCGGAGAGGTATCTCTGGGCCCTCTTGGTAATACACATCACTTAAGCCTTGCAAGCATTGCAACTAATTAGTTAGTTGCGGGATGATGTATTACAGAACGAGTAAAGAGACTTGCCGGTAACGAGATTGAATTAGGTATTAAGATACCAACGATCGAATCTCGGGCAAGTAACATACCGATGACAAAGGGAACACCGTATGTTGTTATGCGGTTTGACCGATAAAGATCTTCGTAGAATATGTGGGAGCCAATATGAGCATCCAGGTTCCGCAATTGGTTATTGACCAGAAACGTGTCTCGGTCATGTCTACATTGTTCTCGAACCCGTAGGGTCCGCACGCTTAAGGTTTCGATGACAGTTATATTATGACTTTATGAGTTTTGATGTACCAAAGGAGTTCGGAGTCCCGGATGAGATCGGGGACATGACAAGGAGTCTCAAAATGGTCGAGACATAAAGATCGATATATTGGACGACTATATTCGGAGTTCGGAAAGGTTCCGAGTGATTCGGGTATTTTTCGGAGTATCGGAGAGTTACGGGAATTCGCCGGGGAGAAGTATTGGGCCTTATTGGGCCTTACGGGAAAGAGAGAGGGGCTGCCTAGGGCAGGCCGCGCGCCCCCCCAAGGCCTAGTCCAAATTGGACTAGGGGGAGGGGCCGCACCCCTTCCTTCCTTCCCTTCTCTCTTCCCCTTCCTTCTCTCCTACTCCTACTAGGAAAGGAGGAGTCCTACTCCCGGTGGGAGTAGGACTCCCCCCTTGGGCGCGCCTCCTCCTCATTGGCCGGCCCTCCTCCCCTTGCTCCTTTATATACGGGGGCAGGGGGCACCTCTAGACACACAAGTTGATCTTCGTGATCGTTCCTTAGCCATGTGCGGTGCCCCCTCCACCATATTCCACCTTGGTCATATCGTAGCGGTGCTTAGGCAAAGCCCTGCATCGGTAGAACATCATCATCATCACCACGCCGTCGTGCTGACGGAACTCATCCCCGACACCCTGCTGGATCGGAGTCCAGGGATCGTCATCGAGCTGAACGTGTGCTGAACTCGGAGGTGCCGTACGTTCGGTACTTGGATCGGTCGGATCGTGAAGACGTACGACTACATCAACTGCGTTGTCATAACGCTTCCGCTTTCGGTCTACGAGGGTACGTGGACTACACTCTACCCTCTCGTTGCTATGCATCTCCATGATATTGCGTGTGCGTAGGAATTTTTTTGCAATTACTACGTTCCCCAACAGTGGCATCCGAGCCTAGGTTTTATGCGTTGATGTTATATGCACGAGTAGAACACAAGTGAGTTGTGGGTGATACAAGTCATACTGCTTACCAGCATGTCATACTTTGGTTCGGCGGTATTGTTGGATGAAGCGGCCCGGACCGACATTACGCGTACGCTTACGCGAGACTAGTTTTACTGCCATGCTTTGCACAGACTAGCGGGTGTCAGTTTCTCCAACTTTAGTTGAACCGAGTGTGGCTACGCCTGGTCCTTGAGAAGGTTAAAACAACACTAACTTGACGAACTATCGTTGTGGTTTTGATGCGTAGGTAAGAACGGTTCTTGCTCAGCCCGTAGCAGCCACGTAAAATTTGCAACAACAAAGTAGAGGACGTCTAACTTGTTTTTGCAGGGCATGTTGTGATGTGATATGGTCAAGACGTGATGCTATATTTTATTGTATGAGATGATCATGTTTTGTAACCGAAGTTATCGGCAACTGGCAGGAGCCATATGGTTATCGCTTTATTGTATGAAATGCAAACACCCTGTAATTGCTTTACTTTATCACTAAGCGGTAGCGATAGTCGTAGAAGCAATAGATGGCGTAACGACAACGATGCTACGATGGAGATCAAGGTGTCGCGCCGGTGACGATGGTGATCACGACGGTGCTTCGGAGATGGAGATCACAAGCACAAGATGATGATGGCCATATCATATCACTTATATTGATTGCATGTGATGTTTATCCTTTATGCATCTTATCTTGCTTTGATTGACGGTAGCATTTTAAGATGATCTCTCACTAAATTATCAAGAAGTGTTCTCCCTGAGTATGCACCATTGCAAAAGTTCTTCGTGCTGAGACACCACGTGATGATCGGGTGTGATAGGCTCTACGTTCAAATACAACGGGTGCAAAACAGTTGCACACGCGGAATACTCAGGTTAAACTTGATGAGCCTAGCATATACAGATATGGCCTCGGAACACAGAGACCGAAAGGTCGAACGTGAATCATATAGTAGATATGATCAACATAGTGATGTTCACCATTGAAACTACTCCATCTCACGTGATGATCGGACATGGTTTAGTTGATTTGGATCACGTGATCACTTAGATGACTAGAGAGATGTCTGTCTAAGTGGGAGTTCTTAAGTAATATGATTAATTGAACTTAAATTTATCATGAACTTAGTCCTGGTAGTATTTTGCAAATTATGTTGTAGATCAATAGCTTGCGTTGTTGCTTTCATATGTTTATTTTGATATGTTCCTAGAGAAAATTGTGTTGAAAGATGTTAGTAGCAATGATGCGGATTGGATCCGTGATCTGAGGTTTATCCTCATTGCCACACAGAAGAATTATGTCCTTAATGCACCGCTAGGTGACAGACCTATTGCAGGAGCAGATGCAGACGTTATGAACGTTTGGCTAGCTCAATATGATAACTACTTGATAGTTTAGTGCACCATGCTTAACAACTTAGAATCGGGACTTCAAAGACGTTTTGAACGTCATGGACCATATGAGATGTTTCCAGGAGTTGAAGTTAATATTTCAAGCAAATACCCGAGTTGAGAGATATGAAGTTTCCAACAAGTTCTATGGCTAAAAGATGGAGGAGAATCGCTCAACTAGTGAGCATGTGCTCAGATTCTCTGGGTACTACAATCGCTTGAATCAAGTGGGAGTTAATCTTCCAGATAAGATAGTGATTGACAGAGTTCTCTAGTCACCATCACCAAGTTAGTAGAACTTTGTGATGAACTATAGTATGCAAGGGATGACGAAAACGATTCCCATGCTCTTCGTGATGCTGAAATCGACGAAGGTAGAAATCAAGAAAGAGCATCAAGTGTTGATGATTGACAAGACCACTAGTTTCAAGAAAAGGGCAAATGGAAAGAAAGGGAACTTCAAGTAGAATGGCAAGCAAGTTGTCACTCCCGCGAAGAAGCCCAAAGCTGGACCAAAGCCTGAAACTGAGTGATTATACTGCAAAGGAAATGGTCACTAGAAGCGGAAATACCCTGAATATTTGGTGGATAAGAAGGATGGCAAAGTGAATAAGGGTATATTTGATATACAGGTTATTGATGTGTACCTTGCTAGTGTTTATAGTAGCCCCTGAGTATTTGATACTTGTTCGGTTGCTAAGATTAGTAACTCAAAATAGGAGTTACAGAATAAACAGAAACTAGTTAAGGGTGAAGTGACGATGTGTGTTGGAAGTGGTTCCAAGATTGATAAGATCATCATCGCACACTCCCTATATTTTCGGGATTAGTGTTGAACCTAAATAAATGTTATTTGGCGTTTGCGTTGAGCATGAATATGATTTGATCATGTTTATTGAAATACAGTTATTCATTTAAAATCAGAGAATAATTGTTGTTCTGTTTAAATGAATAAAACCTTTGATGGTCATACACCCAATGAAAACAGTTTGTTGGATCTCGATCGTACTGATACACATATTCATTATATTGATGCCAAAAGATGCAAAGTTGATAATGATAGTGCAACTTATTTGTGGCACTGCCGTTTGGGTCATATCGGTGTAAAGCGCATGAAGAAACTCCATAAAGATGGATTTTCGGAATCACTTGGTTATGAATCATTTGATGCTTGCGAACCGTGCCTTTTGGGAAAGATGACTAAAACTCCATTCTCTGGAACAATGGAACGACCTACTGACTTATTGGAAATAATACATACCGATGTATGCGATCCGATGAGTGTTAAGGCTCGCGGCGAGTATCATTATTTTCTGACCTTCACAGATGATTTGAGCAGATATGGGTATATCTAGTTGATGAAACATAAGTCTGAAACAGTTGAAAGGTTCAAAGAATTTCAGAGTGAAGTGGAAAATCATCGTAACAAGAAAATATAGTTTCTACGATCTGATCGCGGAGACAAATATTTGAGTTATGAGTTTGGTCTTCATTTGAAACAATGTGAAATAGTTTCGCAACTCATGCCACCTGGAACACCACAATGTAATGATGTGTCCGAACGTCATAATCGTACTTTACTAAGATATGATGCGATCTATGATGTCTCTTATTAGTTTCCCACTATCGTTTTGGGGTTATGCATTAGAGACAACTGCATTCACGTTTAATAGGGCACCATCTAAATCCGTTGAGACGACACCGTGTGAACTATGGTTTAGCAGCAAACCTAAGCTGTCATTTCTTAAAGTTTGGAGTTGCGATGCTTATATGAAAAAGGTTTTCAACCTGATAAGCTTGAACCCAAATCGGAGAAGTGCGTCTTCATAGAATACCCAAAGGAAACTGTTGGGTACACCTTCTATCACAGATCTGAAGGCAAAACATTCGTTTCTAAGAATGGATCCTTTCTAGAGAAGGAGTTTCTCTCGAAAGAAGTGAGTGGGAGAAAAGTAGAACTTGATAAGGTAATAGTACCTTCTCCTGAATTGGAAAATAGTTTATCACTGAAATCAGTTCCAGTGATTCCTACACCAATTAGTGAAGAAGCTAATGATGATGATCATGAAACTTCAGATCAAGTTACTACCAAACCTCGTAGGTCTTCCAGAGTAAGATCCACACCAGAGTGGTACGGTAATCCTATTCTAGAAGTCATGTTACTAGACCATGATGTACCTATGAACTATGAGGAAGCGATGATGAGCCTAGATTCCGCGAAATGGCTTGAGGCCATAAAATCTGAGATATGATCCATGTATGAGAACAAAGTATGGACTTTGATTGACTTGCTCGATGATCAGCAAGCCATGTTAATAAAATGGATCTTCAAGAAGAAGACGGACACTGATAATAGTGTTACTATCTACTAAGCTCGACTTGTTGCGAAAGGTTTTTCGACAAGTTCAACATGTTGAATACGATGAGATTTTCTCACTCGTATCGATGCTTAAGTCTGTCCGAATCATGTTAGCAATTGCCACATTTTATGAAATCTGGCAAAAGGATGTCAAAACTGCATTCCTTAATGGCTTTATTATAGAAGAGTTGTATATGATGCAACTAGAAGGTTTTGTCAATCCTAAAGGTGCTAACAAAGTGTGCAAGCTCCAGCGATCCATCAATGGACTGATGCAAGCATCTCGGAGTTGGAATATATGCTTTGATGAGTTCATCAAAGCATATGGTTTTATACAGACTTTTTGAGAAGCCTCTATTTACAAGAAAGTGAGTGGGAGCTCGGTAGCATTTCTAATATTATATGTGGATGACATATTGTTGATTGGAAATGATATAGAAATTATGGATAGCATGAAAGGATACTTGAATAAGAGTTTTTCAAAGCAAGACCTCGTTGAAGCTGCTTACACATTGAGCATCAAGATCTATATAGATAGATCAAGACGCTTGATAAGATTTTTCAATGAGTACATACCTTGATAATTTTTTTTGAAATAGTTCAAAATGGAACAGTCAAAGAAGGAGTTCTTGCCTGTGTTGCAAGGTGTGAAGTTGAGTAAGACTCAAGACCTGACCATGGCAGAAAATAGAAAGAGAATGAAAAGTCATTCCCTATGCCTCAGTCATAGGTTCTATAAAGTGTGCTATGCTGTGGAGCAGACCTATTGTATACCTTGCTATGTGTTTGGCAAAGGAATACAATTTTGATCTAATAGTAGATCACTTGACAGCATTCAAGAATATCCTTAGTGAGGACTAAGGAAATACTTCTCGATTATGGAGGTGATGAAAGAGCCCATCGTAAAGAGTTACATCGGTGCAAGCTTTTACACCGATCCAGATGACTCTAAGTCTCAATCTGGATACATATTGAAAGTGGGAGCAATTAGCTAGAGTAGCTCCATGCAGAGCATTGTAGACATAGAATATTTGCAAAATACATACGGCTCTGAATGTGACAGACCCGTTGACTAAACTTCTTTCACGAGCAAAACATGATCATACCTTAGTACTCTTTGGGTGTTAATCACATAGCGATGTGAACTAGATTATTAACTCTAGCAAACCCTTTGGGTGTTGATCACATGACGATGTGAACTATGGGTATTAATCACATACAGATGTGAATATTGGTGTTAAATCACATGGTGATGTGAACTAGATTATTGACTCTAGTGCAAGTGGGAGACTGAAGGAAATATGCCCTAGAGGCAATAATAAAGTTATTATTTATTTCCTTATTTCATGATAAATGTTTATTATTCATGCTAGAATTGTATTAACCGGAAACATAATACATGTGTGAATACATAGACAAACATAGTGTCACTAGTATGCCTCTACTTGACTAGCTCGTGAATCAAAGATGGTTAAGTTTCCTAGCCATGAAAAAAAGAGTTGTCATTTGATTAACGGGATCACATCATTAGGAGAATGATGTGATTGACTTGACCCATTCCGTTAGCTTAGCACACGGTCGTTTAGTATGTTGCTACTGCTTTCTTCATGACTTATACATGTTCCTGTGACTATGAGATTATGCAACTCCCGTTTACCGGAGGAACACTTTGTGTGCTACCAAACGTCACAACGTAACTGGGTGATTATAAAGGTGCTCTACAGGTGTCTCGAAAGGTACATGTTGGGTTGGCGTATTTCGAGATTAGGATTTGTCACTCCAATTGTCGGAGAGGTATCTCTAGGCCCTCTCGATAATACACATCACTTAAGCCTTGCAAGCATTGCAACTAATTAGTTAGTCGCGGGATGATGTATTACGGAACAAGTAAAGAGTCTTGCCGGTAATGAGATTGAACTAGGTATTGAGATACCGACGATCGAATCTCGGGCAAGTAACATACCGATGACAAAGGGAACAACGTATGTTGTTATGCGGTTTGACCGATAAAGATCTTCGTATAATATGTGGGAGCCAATATGAGCATCCAGGTTCCGCTATTGGTTATTGACCGGAAACGTGTCTCGGTCATGTCTACATTGTTCTCAAACCCGTAGGGTCCACACGCTTAAGGTTTTGATGACAGTTATATTATGAGTTTATGAGTTTTGATGTACCGAAGGAGTTCGGAGTCCCGAATGAGATCGGGGACATGACGAGGAGTCTCGAAATGGTCGAGACGTAAAGATCAATAAATTGGACGACTATATTTGGAGTTCGGAAAGGTTCCGAGTGATTCGGGTATTTTTCGGAGTACCGGAGAGTTACGGGAATTCCCCGGGAGAAGTATTGGGCCTTATTGGGCCTTACGGGAAAGAGAGAGGGGCTGCCTAGGGCAGGCCGCGCGCCCCCCAAGGCCTAGTCTGAATTGGACTAGGGGGAGGGGCCGCACCCCCTCCTTCCTTCCCTTCTCTCTTCCCCTTCCTTCTCTCCTACTCCTACTAGGAAAGGAGGAGTCCTACTCCCGGTGGGAGTAGGACTCCCCCCTTGGGCGCGCCTCCTCCTCCTTGGCCGGCCCTCCTCCCCTTGCTCCTTTATATACGGGGGCAGGGGGGCACCTTTAGGCACACAAGTTGATCTTCGTGATCATTCCTTAGCCGTGTGCGGTGCCCCCCTCCACCATATTCCACCTCGGTCATATCGTAGCAGTGCTTAGGCGAAGCCCTGCATCGGTAGAACATCATCATCGTCACAACGCCATTGTGCTGATGGAACTCATCCCTGACACCCTGCTGGATCGGAGTCCGGGGATTGTCATCGAGCTGAACATGTGCTGAACTCGGAGGTGCCGTGCGTTTAGTACTTGGATCGGTCGGATCGTGAAGACGTATGACTACATCAACCGCGTTGTCGTAACGCTTCCACTTTCGGTCTACGAGGGTACGTGGACTACACTCTCCCCTCTCGTTGCTATGCATCTCCATGATCTTGCGTGTGCGTAGGATTTTTTTGAAATTACTACGTTCCCCAACAGGCACGTCCTCACAAATTCCAATGGGTAGAGTAGTAGATTTATTAGTCATTTGCAAAGATATTTTGGTAGGTGTGTGTGACGCCCAATATGCGACCCTATCCTAAAGGAACTTGAAGGTCCCACCAAGAATAGACGCGCATATTGGGGACGCTTTTGCAAGGTTGATATCATTACATCATACCATTACATAATAGTTGGGGATACATACAAGAGGCATACGATGCCACATGAATACAACAACATCATACACAAGAGCAACATCCGACTATGGATGAAACGCAAACAGAAACTCAAATGACATCCACCCTGCTAGCCCAGGCTGTCGACCAGGAACCTATCCCCTGAACGACGAAGCAGAAGAAGAACTCAAGACAAGCAAGCATCGCTCTCACGTCGTGATCATTGCATTACTTGTGCCTGCAACTGTTGTTGTAGTAAACTGTGAGTCACGAGGACTCAGCAATCCCATTACCATGGGTATCAAGACTAGCAAAGCTTAATGGGTATGGAATGGATAAGTGGTGAGGTTGCAGCAGCGACTAAGCATGATATGGTGGCTAACTTACGAATACAAGAATAAGATGAGAAGCTACGCAAACGGTCGCAAACTAGTAATGATAAAGAAGTGATCCTTAACTACTTATGTTCAAACATAACACCACCGTGTTCTCTTCTCGACCCACTCGAAAAGAGACCATCATGGTTACACACGCGGTTGGGTATTTTAATTTGAATCTGGTGTCAAGTTTTCTACAGCCGGATATTAAAAACTCCCATATGCTACTTAACCGCGGGCACGGCTCTGGAAAGTTTAAACCCTGCAGGGGTGTCCCAACTTAGCCCATTATAAGCTCACGATCCGTGGAGACAATCCTCCATCCGAGACCTCCGATCAGACTCGGGATCCCGGTGCACAAGACATTTCGACAATGGTAAAACAAGTCCAGCAAGACCTCCCGACGTGCCGACACCCTGATAGTAGCTGCGCGTATCTCGTCTCAGGCCACGATCAGATTGTCCAAACTTCTGGTAGGCCAATCCAGAGTTGCCCCTGGCGGTCACCGGTGGTTGACAGGTTTGGACCAACACTCATGAGGAGCACTGGCCCGGGGGTTGATTAAGAGTCCTCGGGTGCTAGCCGGTCCCTATGCAAGTTTTTAGTTGTTATTAGGCAAATGGTAAAACCAATGTTGGGCCTTGCTGGAAGAGTTTTATTCAAAGTGAACTATCAATAGGGTCCCATACCCCTCACCGTGTTAGGGACGCAAAATCAAGGAACATAACACCGGTATGACGGAAACTAGGGCGGCAAGAGTGGAACAAAACACCATGCATAAAGCCGAGCCTTCCACCCTTTACCAAGTATATAGATGCATTAATTAAATAAGAGATATTGTGATATCCCACGATAATCATGTTCCAACATGGAGCAATCTTCAACTTCACCTACAACTAACAACGCTATAAGAGGGGCTGAGCAAAAGCAGTAACATAGCCAAACAACGGTTTGCTAGGAAGGGTGATAAAGGTTAGAGGCTGACATGGCAATTTGGAGGCTTGATAAACAAGTGACAGGAAGCGCGACATAGCGATAGCATCGAGACAACTAGCATAGCAATGATAGTAGTGAGATCCAGGGTAGCGGTCATCTTGCCTGAATTCCCGCTAGGAAGAAGAACGAGTTCATGAAGAAGACAGATGAGCTAAGACGAACCAAGCGTAGTCGAACGAATCCTCACGGTCGCAACAAAACAGGAACTATCGAGAAGAAGCACAACCGGAAAGAAGCAAACAACACGGTAAACACAGAACACGTAAACATGGCATGATGCTCAACTAAGTATGATGCATGACAAGGCTACATGATGCTACTCATGGCAAGGGATGATGCATACAAGAACATCACATCAAAGCAAGTTTAAATGAGGCCAGAAACAACAATAACAATTCCAGTAAGTCCTCATATGCAAATTTCGAAATTGGTCTAGATCTGAATAAACCTTATGTTCAAGTTGTTAAACAACAAGTTAAGATACACCAAGATGATCTACGTGAAAATCTAGTCAAGTTACATATAAAGTTCATTTAATTCGGAGCTACGGCCTAGAAGATATGAGCAAAACAAGTTAAACATGGCATTGATGCAAAATGCATTCAAACATCAATTTAACACACCCAACACAAGGATTCAACATGACATGATGAAACTACATGCAATTCTAAGCAAGTTTCATATAGAGTGTCGGAGTAAATGACCACGGGTAGCCTAGCCGGCTCCCCCTGGCTCTTCAAAAAATATCGGGCCGACTGAGCCCTCAAACATGCAAGACGCAGGGCCACCTTCTCTTGGCCGGCTGTCCCACCGGCCCGCTGCTGGAAGGCGGCGAGGCTCTAAGAGCTCTCTTGAATAGGGCCGACTCCTAGCAGCCGACCAGCAGAGTGGCCGACTCCTAGCAGGCGGCCTGACCCATACCCTCAAAGTTTCCACCCACATAATAGTGATAAGATGGGGCGTGGCTACAGTGAAGCCTGCCACCCCCGAATCCCTGAGCGAGCGTGGCCACAGTGCGTCGTACGGGGCGGCCACTCCCCATCCAGCGCGACACTGTTGCCACATTGACCATGACGTCGCCCACGACAGGCTGTCAGTACGGCCCGCAGGCGGCGAGCCCCTCCTGCCAGAGAAATACCAGAAGGCAGCTGGACTTGACCAGTCGGCCTACAGGGAGGCCGGCACCCAGCAGTCGGCCTGCCCCTGCCTTGGAAGTTTGTGCACCATTAAGCAGATAAGATGGGGTAAGGCTATAGTGAATGCCCGCCAGGCAGCGACACTGTAGCCATGCTTATCCCGACAAAGCCATCATCACCAGGAGTAAGGCTATAGTAACCAGCAGCCGACAGGACCCCTGGGCGGTGGGCCAGGTCTGTCGGCCAAGAGGCCGGCAGCCGGCGGGACCCACCAGTCGGCGGGCCCCAGCGGTCGGCGGAGAAGCTGGCGATTACAAACACTGACGGCCTGGACCCGCATCCAGCCGGATTACCATTGTACCCCTGGGGGGTAGGCCTATATAAACCCCCCAGGGCACCCATGCAAAGGGTTGATATCTTAGAGTTTTACACACCACATAGAGAGAAGAGGAGAGCTAGCCTTGCCCTTCTTCTTCCTCTAGCAAAACAGCTCAAGGAGCATCTTGTAGCTACTTGTTGATCTAGTGATCATGCGGAGACCCCACAGAGCAGGACTAGGGGTGTTATCTCCTAGGAGAGCCCCGAACCTGGGTAAGATTCACTGGCATCCATGTCTTCGCCTTATCCTGTTTCCAGGCACCAGCGATGTCTTACTGGCTCCCACAATGATTAGCCACCCGTTAGCATATGTCGCACCTACCACCCGACATTTGGCGCCCACCATGAGGCTAGGTGCACCGTCGTCCGGAGACCTGCTCTGGACGAGAACCCTCTTCCTTCCTAGCTAGCGTAGCCAGCCTGGCACGCCCGATGGCGCTTGCCCTGACATGTTTCATGGCGTCGACGACACCTGCGCAATGAGCTCCCTCGCCGATCTTCTCGGCGAGGTCCGCCTCTACGACGAGCCCGCGCCAGGCGCGGGTGCAACCAGCTCTGAGAGCTGCCTTGTCGACTTCCTTGGCAAGCTCGACATCGCCAAGGAGTGCACCTCCGACCTGGAGTCGATCGGCTCCACAGATCCGATGCTTGTCGACTCCGACACGGCATCGCTTGACGCCTTCCCCACCAACGTGGTGGTCATCGACGACCCCCTCCCTTGTGCCGGCAATGACGGCAGAATCGTTACTGAGGTGCTAGTCATCAGTCATGGTGCCGCCTCTGGCGGAAACGTCCACAACACCTTGCAGACGGCGCTGCATGACCTGTCTGCCCCCATCCCGGCTGACGCTGACGCTGACGTGCTGGAGGCCCACCGCCTTGCCCTCATCGAGAAAGGCAAGAAGATAGCCTCCATGAGACGCCTCACCAAGGCTTACCAGCGCGAGGTTGATCGTGCCGCCTCTGGCATGCCGCCTGCCGGCGGACCCAACCGGATTGGCGTTATCAAGAAGCACGGCGCGGCCATCGCTAGCATGCTGGGTGCTGATCGCCCAGTCTACGCCATGCCACTCGAGAACCTACATGCCGCCCAGGCGGCAGTAGACGAGCTGGAAGGGCTGGAGGGCGACGAGCTTCACTGCATGACCAGACGTGTCCAGCAGCTGATCAACGCGGCCACAGAGCGGCATGAAGCCGGCGCCCGCGCTGAGTCTCCTCCCCCACGCCGAGAGCATGGCGCGACATCTCGGACATCGACTGCAGGCGGCGCCCGCGAGTGAAAAGACAAGGAGTCGACTGCTAGCCGTAGTCGGACGTGCCTCACCATCGAGCGCGACGCATAAGGTCGCCCCTGAGCTGTGGAGCAACAAGGCAACAACCCACCTCCTCCTCCACCCCGCGAGGAGAGATATCCCACCCCGCCGCCTGTCACACACCCGACGCTCAGCTGCCGGCTGGGCCACCGTGAAGGAATCAGCGAGAATGACGCCCGCCATCAAATCGACCGCCTGGCGCGATCCCTGGCGCTGGAAGAAGAAGACGATGTCGGTCCGCCCTCTCTACGACGAGCCGGCTACACTCGACGAGCTGCTGATCATAGCAGACAAGTACGCCACGACCAACTCCTCGATGAAGACCGAGCTCCGAGTGGACGCCTCTGGAAAGGTGCTTCCTCCGGCTCCAAAAACGCCTGCTGGTGACTCCAATCGGCGTCCGCATCAGAACGACAACAAGTGCAAGGCCCCGATGCCGACTTCCACCAGTCGGCAAGTGGCGACGGTCAAAGACGAGCAACCTGAAGGGCAGCCTATGCCCAAGCGTCTGAAAGGCGGCAGGCCGGCTTGGCAGCCGGCTTTCTCCTATGAGCAAACCCTTGATGCCCCTTGCAAGTTCCACAGCGATGCGAAGTCGTCCAACCACACAACCCAGAAGTGCCATTGGCTCACCTGAATCTCCAAGGGCGAAGGACTGCTGCCCCCTCCGCCTGCTGGCCAGCCACCCGCCCAGCAGTCGGAGCCATCCAAGACGAGTTCCCCGACGAGCATGCAGCCTACGTCATCTTTATGAGCCAAGATGAAGACAAGCGCAGCCGACGCGACAGCACCAAGAAGTCAATGTGGCCGCCTCCAAAGATTCAGAGTTTATGCATTGGTCTAAAAAGCCCATCAGCTGGAGCCGAGCTGATCACCCAGAGGTGATGCCGTCTCCAGGCTCCTATGCATTGGTGTTGGATGCCACCTGCCCAGTCGGACCGTTTTCCATGGCATTGTACCCGGCCTGTCATGCTCACCAATCGGCAAGATCAAGATAGATGTCCTCTTCGGAGACAAAGATCACTTCCGCCGTGAAGCAGTTTGGTTTGAGGTAGTGGATCTAGAGAGCCCTTACCACACTTTACTTGGCCGACCTGCCCTGGCCAAGTTCATGGCTGTGCCCCACTATGCCTACCTCAAGATGAAGATGCCGAGCTCAAAGGGCATCATCACCATAGTCGGAGACTACAAGAAATCCTCTGCTGCGCTATAGCCAGCAGCCGGCTGGCCGAGTCCCTCGTGATTGCTGCTAAGAAGAAGATCCTTGACCGGGTTGTGGCCATGGCCGGCAAGCAGCCGGACCTGTCCCCTGATCCCAAGGAGTCAGAAGTTCAGGGCTCCTTCCAGCCGGCCAAGGAAACAAAGAAGATACCTCTGGACCCAGAGCACCCGAAGAGGTTTGATGTTCTAGGAGCAAACCTGGACAAAAAATAGGAAAGCGAGCTCGTCGATTTCCTCCCTGATAATCGGGATATCTTTGCATGGTCCCCCAAGGACATGCCGGGTGTTCCGACGGATTTCACCGAGCACAAGCTACATGTCCGAGCAGATGCAAAACCAGTCAAACAGCCCCTCCGCCGACTGTCGGAGGAGAAGAGAAGAATTGTTGGTGAAGAGATAGCCCGACTTCTGGCAGGCGGCTTCATTATGGAGGTGTTCTTTCCAGAATGGTTTGCCAACCCAGTCCTTGTACTGAAGAAGAACAAGAAATGGCGCATGTGTATAGATTATACCAGCCTCAACAAAGCTTGCCCCAAAGATCCATTTGCTTTGCCCCGGATTGACCAAGTGATAGACTCCACAGCCGGATGTGAGCTATTGAGTTTCTTGGATGCCTACTCAGGTTACCATCAAATCAAGTTGGATCCAGCCGACCGCCTGAAGACCACCTTCATCACACCATTCGGAGCTTTCTGCTACCTGACTATGACATTCGGCTTGAGAAATGCCGGTGCCACTTTTCAGTGTTGCATGCAGAAATGCCTCCTCAAGCAACTCGACAGAAATGCCCACGTCTACGTAGACGATATTGTAGTGATGGAAAAGCACAGCACCCTGCTGGAAGATCTCGAGGAGATATTTGAAAACTTGCGCCGATTTCAGATCAAGCTCAACCCTGAGAAATGTGTTTTCGGAGTACCAGCCGGACTGCTCCTAGGCTTCCTGGTCTCTGAACGCGGCATCGAGTGCAACCCAGTGAAAATCAAGGCCATAGAGAGGATGGAGATTCCTACCCGGCTTTGAGATGTCCAAAAGTTCACCGGGTGCCTGGCCTCCCTTAACCGCTTCATCAGTAGGCTAGGGGAGAAGGCTCTCCTCGCTGTATCAGCTCATGAGGAAATCCACTCACTTCGAGTGGAACGACTAGGCGAACAAAGCTTTTCACAAGCTGAAGAAGATGTTGACCATGCCGCCTGTCCTGCCGGCATCAAATGAGAAAGAGCCCATGCTCCTTTACATTGCCGCAACTAGCCGGGTGGTCAGCACTATCATCGTGGTTCAGCGCCTAGAGGAAGGCAGAGCTCAGCTGGTCCAGAGGCCAGTGTATTACCTGAGTGAAGTACTGTCAACCTCAAAGCAGAATTACCCCCACTACCAGAAGATGTGCTATGGCATATACTTTGCCGCCAAGAAGCTCAAGCCCTACTTTCAAGAGCACCCCATCACGGTCTTTTGCACTGCCCCGCTTGCCGAGATCATGGGCAGCCGAGATGCATCTGTCCGGGGGGCCAAGTGGGTCATTGCGCTGGCTCCCTACACCATCTTCTACTAGCCTCGCACCGCCATCAAGTCCCAAGTGCTGGCCGACTTCCTTGTCGACTGGGTCGAAACTCAGTACCTGCCACTAGCACCCGACTCCACTCATTGACGGATGCACTTTGACGGATCCAAGATGCGCATCGGCTTGGGAGCCGGAATCATCCTCACCTCTCCCAAGGGCGACAAGCTCAGATACGCATTGCAAATTCATTTTGCCGCCTCCAACAATGTGGCCGAGTATGAGGCACTCATACATGGGCTCCGGCTGGCCAAAGAACTCGGCATCCGCCGGATCCTGTGCTATGGTGACTCGGACTTGGTGATCCAACAATCGCCTGGTGATTGGGATGCCAAGGATGCAAACATGGCGAGCTATCGCTTCCTCATTCAGCAACTCAGCGGATACTTTGAAGGGTGTGAGTTTCTCCATGTGCCACGAGCCGACAACGAGCAAGCAGATGCCCTGGCACGAATTGGCTCCACCCAGCAAGCTATACCAACCGGCGTCTCCCTTCAATGCCTCCTCAAGCCGTCTGTCAAGCCATCTCCAGAATGAGACTCCATCTTCACACCGCTTGACCCTGATGCAGTCAGATCCGACTTCGGGAACCCAGCACGCGGCTCGGGGACTTCGGCAGGCGGCTCGGGGACTGCTACAGTCGAACCTGGCCCAAGGACTTCAGAATCCAGCCCGGGGACTACAGCAGTCGGCCCGGGGACTGCAACGACACAGCAGGCGGTGGCCGACTCCAACCCTTCACCACCCAACCCACCCGCCCTGGTCGCAGTAGCCGTGTTGGCAATAGAAGAATTCGCAGCTCCATCATGGTCCCAGCCCATCCTCAACTTCCTGTTGAACAGAGAGCTGCCGACTGACGAGATCTCAGCAAGACAAGTTCAATGCCGAGCCGGAGCATGTACAATAGTGAACAGAGAGCTCGTTAGACGCTGTGTCACTGGAGTCTTGCAGCGCCACGTCAAGCCAGAGAAGGGCATTGCAATCCTCAAAGATATCCACCAAGGCGAGTGCGGCTACCACGCGTCCTCAAGATCACTCGTCGCCAAAGCTTTCCGCCATGGTTTGTTCTGTCCGACTGCTTTGGAAGACGCCAAAGAATTGGTCAAACACTGCAAAGGGTGCCAACTCTTCAGCTCCAATCAACACCTACCGGCTTCCACACTCAAGACCATCCCCCTCACTTGGCCCTTTGCCGTCTGGGGGCTGGATATGGTGGGCCCATTCAAGATGGCACGTGGCGGCATGACACACCTGCTCGCTGCCATAGACAAGTTCACCAAGTGGATTGAAGCAAAGCCAATCAAGAAGTTAAATGGGCCGACTGCTGTGACATTCATCGTAGACATCACCACCCGGTATGGCATATCACACAACATCATCACCGACAATGGAACAAATTTTGCCAAAGGAGCATTGGCACGTTTATGCGCGACACAGGGCATCCGACTAGACTTAGCATCCGTTGCCCATCCGCAGTCAAACGGCCAAGTCAAGCGAGCAAACGGCCTCATCCTGTCCGGCATCAAGCCTCGACTAGTCGAGCCACTGGAGCGCTCGACCGGCTGCTGGCTCGAGGAGCTGCCGGCCGTCCTCTGGAGCTTGGGTACCACCCCGAACAAGTTAACCGGCTTCACACCTTTCTTCCTTGTGTATGGTGCCGAGGCTGTCATCCCAACTGACATCGAGTTTGACTCACCTCGAGTCACCATGTACACGGAAGCGGAGGTGAAGGAAGTGCGAGAAGACGGTGTTGACCTGCTAGAAGAGGGCTGGCTATTAGCACTCAGCCAGTCCGCCATCTACCAGCAGGGTTTGCCCTTTTACCACAATCGGAAGGTCAAGCCAAGATCCTTCCAAGAAGGCAACCTTGTGCTCTGGCTGATCCAGCGAACAGCCGGCCAGCATAAGCACTCGGCCCCTTGGAAAGGCCATTCGTCATCAGCAAGGCCTTAGGCAACGACTCCTACTACCTGATCGACGCACAGAAGCCCAAGGCACGCAAGATAGATGATTCCGGCAAGGAGCGGGAACGCCCATGGAACGCCAATCTCCTTCAAAGATTTTACAGTTAATGCAGTATGTACCATGCTATCTTTTGTGTGAAGTACAAGACATCGGGTCCCCCGAGGAGCACTCGGGGACTACCCTCTTTTATCTATATGATGAGTATCATGCCTATGAATGTATCACTACATTTGTTCCTTCGTCCGGCACCGGGTTCGACCAGTCGGCCCGGGGACTTGCCGCCTTGGATTATGTTAAGCACCACCTGTAGTCAGACAAGTTGTGTGCCGGCACCTAAGCCCTCTCTTGCCAAAAGTCACTGCTCGCAGAATCGACTGTTCGATTGGCAAGATTTAAAGGCAGGAAAAGATGCCCACATGAAAAATGGCTAAGGACCAATGGGCTTACATAACATAAGCCGTCTCCCCACCCTACCTACTGACTGTTAAGAAGCCGGCTGGCCGGCTTCCCACTCACCTTGCCACAATCTAAGAAAGTTAAAGTACTTTCCCAGCCACAGACTGCAGAGCAGCTGTCCGGCTGGGAAGGCGGCGACCAAGGGAGGGTGGCAAAGGAAACAGCCGGAAAAAGATGTAAAGCAAGCGCAGTCGGAAGTCAAACACATGCAAGATTATATTTACACAAAAGGCCTTCGAGGGCTGGCATTCAACTTAGTTCTAATACACCCCCGGTGGGTGGAACTTTGCGAATTTAACAAATATTGTTCAAAGACTAACAAGCAGGAAGACAAAGATAAAAATGGCGGCTCAGGCCAAGGGTGCAATGGGCGAGCTAGGCAGGTCAGTGGAAACGGCAGCGCTGGCTGGAGGAGTGACCGGCTGGCGAGTCTCGGCTTGGTCATCGCCAGTGGGAGGCGGCATGTTCGCACGTGCCTCGTTGCTGGAGGCATAGTCAGGCTAAGGCTGGCCGGCTGCTCCATCATCTGGCGCGGCGTCTTCACCGTCCTCTTCGTCCTCCTCTTCACCCTCGTCGCTGGAGTCAATCTCCTCCGCTGAGTCTTCACCATCCGCCGGGTTTAGCCCAAACCATTCCGCCGGCAGAGCAGCGCCGTCGTCGTTCAGCTCGGGGAAGAAGACGCTAGTGTCGGTGTACTCGGTGATCACCGCAGTGCGCTCAATGATAGCTGGCCGCACCGCCACCAGCTCCTTGTTGGCCTCCTGCCGAAACATGGCCAGCTGGGACAAGTCCAGCCCGGGATACCACACTCGAACGAACTCCAACACCCGCCTGGCGCCTGCCCAGGCTGTAGAAGCCTTCCAAGCCTCGAAGCGGCCGACCCCCACCTCTAGCCAGTCGGCAGTCCGACTGGGGGTGCGGGGAATCGCTTTGCCAGGCCAGAGGGAGGAAAGCACCTAGGCTCCAACTTGCTGAAGGCGGCAGAGCATGCGGTGAGCCGGCTGGAGACGGGCCTGGATGGCCAAGAGCTGCTCCTCAAGCATCCGGCAAGCATCTGGCGCAATCTCAGCACCAGCCTGCCTCTGCACGTTGTGGTGGGCCACGATGACTTGGCTGGTGGCAACAGAGTAGCTGGGGAAGTATTCTGTGCAAGGAAGAAAAGAGAAAATACAAAGTCAGTAGTCAGACCAAGCAGCAGGCGGCAAACAAGGGGACAAAGAGGAAGGCTGCTCACTGTCAGTCATGTCTTCAATATGGCTGTATCCATCATTCAGCATCTGCCTCGACTTGGCCCAGTTCGCCGCCTTGGTCTCGTACTCGGCTTGGAGGGCGGCCGCGCTGTCCTTCACCGCTTTCAGGGCCGCCTTATGACTCTCTTCCTGGTCAGCCATCTTCTTGGCCAGGCGGTCACGCTCCTGAGCCGCGACACTGCACTCAGCCTCCTTGGCACGCAGCGCGGTTTGGGCCTTACCCAGTTGCTGCCGCAGGTCGACATTGGCCTCTGCAAAGATGGCAAAAGAAGAATAAAGAAGCCGCCAGAAAAGATCCGGCCCGACTGCTCAGCAGTCGGCCCGAATCTCGGGGACTACAATGCGTTGACGCGCCCCCACGAGAGATAGAAGATGAACACTTACTCCGGCTCTCAGACAAGTCGGCGGTCTTCTGAGTCAGCTCCCGGACATGGGAGTTGAAGGCGGCCGCGCGGAGGTTATGATAGTACTGCAAAAGGGATAGACAAGCAAGTAAAGACAAGTCAGCACTCGAGTCTACTTAGAAGTTCCAGGACGCCAGCTCAGCAGCTGACCCAGAACTCGGGGACTACACCTAGTGGGTGCGCTGACGCGCCCCCATGGAAGAATACAAGAGCAAGAAGCAAGAGGCGAAGGGCTTACCCGAATGGCTGCCCGCGTCGCCAGGAACTCCTGATTGTAGTTCTTCAAGGTGGCGGCCTGAGACTGAAGCCGAGTCCGGACATCCTGCACTGCCTCGTTCAGCATGGCCGTCCCGCCCCCGGCATCCAGTCTGGCGAGCTGACGCTCGCCGTCTCCAGCTCCTGGGTTGACGAGCTCGAGCCCCTGGCCTTCTACGGGAATGGTGCCGAGGCCGCCTTCCCTACGCACTGGCGTGCCGGAGATCGTACCATAAGGTCCGCCCTCACAGCCGGCTCACCTCCAGCCGGCGGCACGAGTGGCACGCTCGGGTGGCTGCCTTAGTCCGCTGCAGGCGGCGCTGGCGGAGCCACCTCCTTCTCCGGGGCGACGGCGTCGCCCTTCTCCCTCTCCATAACCGGCTGGTCGCCGCCAGTTCCTTCTGGCGACACCACCGGTACCTCAGGCACCACATAGCGGAGGGGAATGATGAGCTGCAGGGGCTGGTTGCGTAGGGCCTCCTCCGCCTGCGCCGCCGCTGCGTTATCTGCCTGGGCCTTGGCCGCAACATCGGCCTGCGCCCTTGCAGCCGCCTCCGCCGCCTCCTATGTCGCCTTGGCGGCAGCCGCCCTTTGCTGCTCCACCTCCCGCTCCTCCCGCGCGTTCCTCTCCGTCGCCACCTGAAGCTCGGCGCGATGGTCCACACGGTAGGCGCTGGTGGAGCCTCCCGCTGCCCCAACCATGGAGGCGGCGACAGACCGCTCAAGAGAGAGCAGAGCTCTGTTTCCAAACAAGATAAAGGAAAATCAGAAGAATATTGGCAAGACAGAAGAAAGAATGTGTGAGGGAGTCGACACTTATGCATAAACCATCTGTGGCTCCTTCACCACCTTGCGGAAGCTGGTTGCCTTCGCTGTCGCCTCGTCCCGCTTGGTTGCCGCGACCGAGCTCTTGGGCTTCTTCAGCCGGCTGCCGAACATAGACGACGCGGCCCAGCGTTTCTGCGCACCATTTCGCATAGCCGGCGCGGCAGACGAGCTCGCACCCTGCTGGTCAGACGCCGGCTGGCGGTGCGGGGTGACCTCTCCCACGTCGTCATCCGGCTAGTCCTCGAGGCCGGCCCCAAGTCCTGAGCCGCCTACATCGCTGCCTCCTCCTGTGGCGTCGTCATCCAAGGCGGCTGCCCCCAAGTCGGGGTCGTCGATGTTGCTCTCCGCCCGGTCAGGGAGGAACTAACGCTCCGGCCCCGTGGCACCGGCTGCCGGCTGGAGGAGGGCACTCTGTTTTATGGCCGATTGGTCAAGCCGACCAAGGAGAACTCGGCATCTGAAGAAAAAAGAAGAGAAGAAGACTTACCATCGGTGGCGGATTCGCGCGTGAGTACGGCTCCTTGCCGAACCGCCACTCCTCCGAGAGCTTGCAGTTTGAGAAGTAGTTCACCAAGTGAGCTACCTCAGCGTGAGGCATCTCCTTGGTGCACAGCCGGCTTGAGTCCAGATGCCCGCTCATCTGGCATATCATGTGAGGGCGGCCCTGGAGCGGGAGCACCCGGCGCGCCACGAAGGCGGTCAGCAAGTCAGGCCCGGTCAGGTCCTCCGACTTCACCATCACCCGGAGCCAAGAGACGGCGGCGGCTCTCGAGGTCGACAGCGACCTGGCCCGATACGACCAGTTAGGCCGCTTCCCAGCCGGCGGGCCAGCTGTGTAAGCCGGCAGGTTGAGCCAGTCGCCTTCCGAGAAGACGCTCTTCACGTAGAAGTACGACTGCTGCCACATCTTCACCGACTGTATTAGTGTGATGGGGGGAAACGGGTTCTCGGCAGCCGACCTCCACACCACGACGAAGGCGCCACATTGCGCCGGCACGCTCTTGACGACGGTGCCGAGTTTCGAATAGAAGAACTCGCCCCTAGACCCGGTCATGGACAACCCGACCCGTCGGCCCGAACCCGATGCCCGACATTCAGGCCGGGCTTGGGCTCCATTTTCTGACCCGAAGCCCGGCCCAAAAGCCCGAATAAAGCCCGAAATATATTAAAAAATATATTTTATTCGAAATATAGGTATAATAAATTAATATAATATCCCGAAAATGATTAATTTAATTAAAAAGTGTCACTGTTCATGTACTTCGGGCCGGGCCAGGCCGGGCTCGGGCTTGGGAATTTCTCTTCGGGCTTTGTCAAGCCCGGCCCAAACCCGACCCGACCCGATGTTTGCCTGGGTTTACTCGCCCCAAAGCTCGATGGTGGGGAGGACGCCGAGATAGCCTTCGCACAGGGTGACAAAGGTGGACAGCAGCACCACCGTGTTTGGAGTGAGGTGGTGCGGCTGGAGGCCGTAGAAATCAAGGAAGGCGCGAAAGAAGCCGCTTGCCGGCAGGCCGAAGCCTCACATGCAATGTGACCAGAAGATGACGGGATCGCCCTCCTCCGGCGCCGGCGAGATCTCCCCCTCCGGCGCGAGGCGGAACTTCACGTAGTCCTCGTCGGGCAACTGCCACCTCTTGCGAAGGAAATCAATGTGGTCTTCGTGGACGTTGGAACCGTCCCAGGCTCCGACGCGCGCCATGAAGACGAGAAGCTGGAGGACAAAGCGCAACGACAGCGAGAGCACGACCCCACCACGACGAGCTATGACATAGCAAGATGGCCGGAGGTGGGGCGCGGCGGCGGACATCAACGGCGACGGAGAAGAAGAAGAGGAAGATGGTGGAGTAGGGGACGAGCGCGCGTGCGTCTGCCGCTCCCCCTCCTCCCCCTATTTATAGCCGTAGAGCAACGAAGCCGAGGGGGAGGGAAGTGGGGGTAGTGGGATTAACTGTGCCCACTCCCCCATGACCCGCAATTATTGCGCCTTAACGGCGTGCGGTAACTGCCGCTGGAATACCAACCGTCCGCCTCGGCCACAGAGTATCCGCGCGTGGGCCAAGGTGTGGTAGTGGCGTGCCCCAGCCTGCAGCGATGTCCCGTCGCGCGCGTGGGCTGGCAGGCTAGTCTAGCCGATGGGTGCCACATGGCGCGCAGACCGCCGGCGGCCGGCCCGACACCAGGTGCGCGCGCGCCATCTGGTTCCCGCCTTTAGACTCCAAAACTTTCCAAACAGCGGGACTCATTGTGGCTGACTCCTAGCTGTCGGCTCTTCAAGATAGGAAGTTGCTTGGGATCCTCGTCCCCCTTTCATCCACGAAGCCCAACCAGCTTCGGGGACTACTGTCGGAGTAAACGACCACGGGTAGCCTAACCGGCTCCCCCTGGCTCTTCAAAAAATATCGGGCCGACTGAGCCCTCGAACATCCAAGACGCAGGGCCGCCTTCTCTTGGCCGACTGTCCCACCGGCCGGCTGCTGGAAGGCGGCGAGGCTCTAAGAGCTCTCTCGAAGAGGGCTGACTCCTAGCAGCCGGCCAGCAGAGTGGCCGACTCCTAGCAGGCGGCCTGACCCATACCCTCAAAGTTTGCACCCACATAATAGCGATAAGATGAGGTGTGGCTACAGTGAAGCCTGCCACCCCCGAATCCCAGAGCGAGCATGGCCACAGTGCGTCGTACGGGGCAGCCACTCCCCGTCCGGTGTGGCATTGTTGCCATGTTGACCATGACGTTGCCCATGACAGGCTCTCAGTATGGCCCGCAGGCGGCAGGCCCCTCCTGCCAGAGAGATAACAGAAGGCGGCTGGACTTGACCAGCCGGCTTGGGGGGAGGCCGGCACCCAGCAGTCAGCCTGCCCCCGCCCTGGAAGTTTGTGCACCATGAAGCAGATAAGATGGGGTAAGGCTACAGTGAATGCCCGCCAAGCGGCGACACTGTAGCCATGCTTATCCCGACAAAGACATTGTCACCAGGAGTAAGGCTACATTAACCAGTAGCCGACAGGACCCCGGACGGTGGGCCAGGCCTGTCGGCCAAGAGTCCGGCAGCCGGCGGGACCCACCAGTCGGCGGGCCCCAACGGTCGGCGGAGAAGCCGGCGATTACAGACACTAACGGCCTGGACCCGCATCCAGCTGGATTACCATTGTACCCCTGGCGGGTAGGCCTATATAAACCCCAGAGGGCACCCATGCAAAGGGTTGATCTCTTAGAGTTTTACACACCACTTAGAGAGAAGAGGAGAGCTAGCCTTGCCCTTCTTCTTCCTCTAGCAAAACAGCTCAAGGAGGATCTTATAGCTACTTGTTGATCTAGTGATCATGCGGAGACCCCGCGGAGCAGGACTAGGGGTGTTATTTCCTAGGAGAGCCCCGAACCTAGGTAAGATTCACCGGCGTGCATGTCTTTGCCTTATCCCATTTCCAGGCACCAGTGATGTCTTACTAGCTCCCACAATGATTAGCCACCCGTTGGCATATGTCGCACCTTCCACCCGACATAGAGCATGCTCAAAACGGAGCAACGGTGCAACACATACACTCCAAACAAGTTTAAAGGACAAGCTGTCCAAAACAGAAAGTAGGCACTTTGCAACCATCAAAACAACATGCTACAGGATACATATGAACACAAACTTGAAATGCACTTCAAGTACAGATAACATACTTCAAATATCATAAAGGTTTAGGTTCATAGGCATCAAGATTAAACCAAGATGATCAATGCAAAATGTAACTTTATAACACAGGAGGATATACATGAGCAGAGTTAATATGATGGCATGTTGGAGGCGTGAAAGAAAGATGCTACAGCAACTATACATAGCAACCAAGGGCATGGCATCAAATTACACATAACAAATAGAAAACAACATCCAGGCATCATATACATATGGCTCATGGATTAGTGGGAACCAACATGACAAGATTGAATGTTGAAACAGTTTCAGCAAGTGTAAAACAACAACATTATGATAGCATGTTTGCAAGCATTGAACAGAGGCATATGAAGTCCAAAAATTAGCAACCATGGCATGTGAACAGAGCACTCATAGCATACTTCAAAACATGTTATTGGAGCATCTCCAAAAGAGGCATAGATTAATCAATAGCATCATGAAGTTAACAGAAAATTGGAACAAGATATATGCATGTGCATGGCAACAAAAACATATGCTACAGGACATATATAGGGTAACAAAAGGCATGGAATGATAGAAAATAACATGGAAAAGAAAACATGTCAACTAAGCATCTCCATATTATGCATGGATTAATTGGAAGCATCAAGCAAATATGGCATCATGATATTACAGATTCAGCATTGATAGAACATTAATAGTGAGTAGCCCACTTCACAAGCTTGTTGCACTCACTACGAGACATATAAAAATACATGGATTGCACCACAGAAAAGATGGCATACTTATGCTCCATAAATATGTAGACATGTTGCTCAAAAGAAAATGACTCAAAAAGATATAAAATGACAAATAGGCAAGTTACAGCAGTTTCCAGCATTTAACAGCAACATGCACTTTTGCAACATCGATTACCATGTCAAGATGTAACCTAACATGAATGCAAAGCACACCAACATTTAGAGAATGAAGAGCAGAACATTTGCCTATCAAGATTATCATCATAGGATCAACAGGGGCAAAGTTATAGAACTCAAAAGATACATACATGATGTTAATGATCAGCAGATTCCAGTAGTTTATATCACTTAGCAGTTTTGCAACGATGATTAAGGCATCAATATGAACATGAACATGCATGCAAACTACTCCAACATGAATAGCATCAAGAGATGAACATTTTGACATATCATGCATGCAAAATGGAGCTATATGCATGGAGTTATGGACATGGCAAGATGCACACATGAGATGAGTCTTCCTGGGACAGACGAAAATAACCACCTCGGGGAAAAATTGGATCTTGCGGTCCCGGGGAAGAGACGGTGCAGCAGGGTGGTTGGTTGCGTGGATGGGGGGATTCGCGGCCGAATCAGGACAACACCGTCCAGGCGCTGGTCAACACCGGCGGCGTGGCTCTGACAAACAGCGCGGTCGCCGGCGAGGCCTAAGGCGGGGTAGGCGAGGCGGGGCATGGCGGAGGAGGTAGATTCGGGGTCGGCTCGGCCGGATCCGAGGCATCCGACGAACCCCAGGGCGGCGGCGGCTGATCCGGTGGCGCG
>NC_057813.1:602743776-602746698 GCF_018294505.1 Triticum aestivum
CGGGCGATCCGGTGGCGCGGGGAGGCGAGCTCCGGCGGGGCGCGGCGGACCGCTGGTGCATGCGGGCGCGGGCGGCTCCTGGCGGTGGAGGTGGAGGCGCGAGGCGTGGTGGTGGGGGTAGTGGCTTGACGGCGGCGAGCGGCGACGACCGGCGAGGATGCGGCGGCGAATGGGCGGCGGTGCGGGGCAGCGCCCTCAGGTGGCGGCGGCGGCGGGATGGGCCCCGCGGGCCTGATCTAGGCCCGGCGGGCCTGGCACGGTGGGAGGAGAGAGAGGGCCGGCGGGGGCAACGTGGCACGCATTGGTTGGTCCGGGCCGTCGGCGCGGACGCGTCCGACGGCGACGGACATTTCCGGCGGCGCGAGGGAGGAGGTTAGGGTTTTATCTACGAATTTCGAAGGGGTGATGCATATTTATAGGTAGAGGGAGCTAGGAGAGTCCAAATGAGGTGCAGTTTTCGCCCACACGATCGTGATCCAACGACAGAGAGCATGGAGGGGAGTTTGATGGGCTAGGTGGGCTGTGTGGAGGGGTGATGGGCTGCAAAGTGAAGGGGGTTTTCACAGTTACACGGTTAACCGTTGGGGCATCAAACGGCCTCCAAATGGAACAAAATTTGGCAGGCGGTCTACCGGTGATGTACCCAGACCAGTCGTCAACTCTCGGTCCATTCCGAGAATGTTTTTTTGTGGCTCACAAAAGAAGATCTGAGAGGTGTGACGGGCGCGTGCGAGTGTGGTTGGGCTCACAACGGACAACGGAGAGAACCGGGGGAACCCGAACGGACGCAGGTTTTGAAAAACATGCAGATGAAATGCACATGATGACATGGCAAAGTGCAACACGCAAGCGAATGACATGGCAACAACGGCAAATAAACGGAAGACACCTGGTGCATCAGTCTCGGGGCGTTACAACTCTCCTCCACTAACAAGAGATCTCATCCCGAGATCTTAGGAATGACGAAAGATAAAGAGGAAGAGGTGAAGCAAGAGCACAAGAGAGAAGATGAACAAAGTCGAGATCACTCGGGTAGAAAAGAGGAACGACGAATATGATGAGAATGAAAAGCTCAAGAAACAAGATAGGCTCTGAAACCACTCCGTTTAGAATAAGATAGGAAAGGAATAAGAACATAAGAATTTGGGCAGCACTCCGACTGAAAATGGAAGGAATGGAGGCATGAACTTCACAAGATGGAATGACACTTGACGAGATGAACAACGCAATGCCTCCGGAAGAATTGAAAGAATGGAATGAAAAGGACGGATGAGAGAACAACAACTTCCACCACGAATGAATTTGATAGCATCCCTAGAGGAAGGGTAGAACGGAGTTGTTGAGATATTAAACAACAAAAGAATAAGCTTGTTGTGGACTTATCAAAAACATCTCAAAACTCGAGGTGAAATTATACCACAACCAAATGTCTGAATATGTGAGAAGAACGAAGAAATGCAAAACTCCACTTCAGAAGAAAACAGAGAATTATTTGCACTTCGAGACACGAGAAGAAAAGATACTTGAACTCCTCCAACAAAATCTTTATGAACTCTTGAAGAATGAATTAAATCATGAAGAACCACCATGAAGAACTCCGGTGACAAAAGGATGATGAGATAGAAGGAAGGATGAAAGAATAAGATTATGCCTTGCGGTGATTTAGATAGAGATTCCGACGAAATAGCTGAGGAAATTTGAACTCCGTAAAAGAAAAGATGAAAACACTTCAAACCGCGAAATTATTCATCATGAACAAACTCCAAAGGAAGGGATTAATCACTTGGAGGAGATAAGAATAAGATTTATTGTATGCTTTTCCTTCATCAAATTAAATTGATGACAAGCAATGGATTTGGCATGCAAATTATTCCCCTTGAAAAGGATTGAGGAGTATATGGCGCAACCTTGAGTAAGGTCTTCAACGAACCACCGGTAGGATTTGAAAGAATGAACGAATTAATATGATAACAAAGGAAAAGGAATCTGAAGGAACCACTGTAAGAATTACAAAATGACTGATGAAAGAGAATGAAACACCGGGAAGAATTAGAAGAACAAATATGCTCTGAGTGGATTTAGATACAAGAGAACAGGGAAAACTCGAGCTGATTAAAGAACACTTGAACGAAGCACCGGGATAATTGGATAACGGTAGCTAAAATGTGAGGACGAAGAATTCTTCTGGAATGGTGGCCTCCAGTGAAAAGAAACGGAAAACAACTCCTGACATCCTCCGGATTGGGTAAGAAAAGAATATCTGACAAACGGAACACTTTGAGAGGATAACAGGAAACTAGGAGCTCGAATATTTGGGAGAACGGACAAGATTTAGAAGGAACTCTTCTTCGATCTTCAGATGTAGAGAATGACGACGAGAAACACCACCAAAATTACTGAGATACTCTGGGAGAATGAAAAGCGAAAAGGTTGAGCCATCAATGAAAAGAATTTGAAAGCGATCTTGGAGAAGGCATGTGACTGATGGAATCCAATCTCACATCACACTTTGAAAAGAATTTTAGGGTAACTCCAGAATAATTAGAAGATTTAGGTAAGATCCTGGGAAAAGACCTGTGGGTTAGGGCCCAGTAAAAATAAAACATCATTGAAAAAGGATTGATGAAGATATAGACGATGCACCAGAACAATTGAAATATTTGAATGAGGTGACAACCTCGAATTAATTGGAACACAGATGAATCTCCAGAGATGTCTTCTGAACTCCAGAATAGTTAAATGGCGAGAGGCGAACGAGCAAGGGGAACACTTGATCCCAGGAAAAGAATATGATAAACCCAAAAAAACTTGAGTTGAGTCCACCGGAAAAGAAAGAGATGAGGAATGATGAACTAGACAAGAAATCACCGGTTGAATCAATTGACGAAAGACTGAAGCTGCTCCACACGAATGAAATTGATG